>NC_051221.1:25017521-25232521 GCF_015220715.1 Pygocentrus nattereri | reverse complement strand
GTACAACAATGTACATTTAACATGTGTAAAAGATTATTAGGTATAATACAACAAAGAAAATGGATCTGGAAAATACTTGTTTCACCCAGGTCATTACTTAATAATGCACTAATGAGTAGTCAGTTCATTACCAATTCTGGCTGGTTAGGGCTTTAAAAGTGTTTTCAAAGGCTATGACAATCTACCCTTAAACTTAAGTGTTACACAAACATACAAATTTATATTTTCTGATAAAACTGAAAACCAGGCTCCATCCAAAAAATGAGAACAAAAGATATGTGGAGCATGATGTCCCTGGAGAGCCACTGGGCCTCTCCCCTTTATCTGGGTTAAAGGCATTGCTCTACGTGAGCTAGACTGGGAATGACTCTCAAAGTGGGTCTACAATGCTCTTGCCTGTAAAAACAAAAAAATGTGTCGCGTTCACTTTGTTACATTATTATTTCTTGAGCTGCTTGCAAACTCAGTCAGTAATCTGTAGACTGTGGCTAAAAGTGAAATATTGACTGTTGTAGTTCATTTATATCACCTTGTTATTTAATAATTATTGTTTTAAAAACATATATTATTTGTGATATTTGGCCCACTGAGAAAATATTAATTTAAAGGTTTCCTAACTGGGGAGGCAATCAACTCGAAAAAGAGAGCTCAGGTACAAAAATAAATTACTAGTATAGTTAATGACAATGTGTGTGTGGACCTGAACAGTGACACGCCCTTGATACTAAAATCACACACACACACACACACACACACACACACACACACACACACACACACACACACACACACACACACACACACAGTCAGAGACACCACACATTGTTTACCTGTGACTAAAGGAGCTCAGGAGAGTTTCTCAGTTTAAGTGAGTGTGTGCTCTTAACTCTCAGCACTGTATGGTGGGTATTAATGGTATTAAACATCCAGCGTTTCGACTTATCTAATGAATATCTACTTTTAAACGCTGCTTGTTTGTAACTCAGTCCTCTGGCTGCTCCTTCGCATGGAGGCACAGTGCAGTAATTAACATGGGATTTGTTGATGTCAATAGGAAGGACTTGTTGATGCAGTGATGTTTAAATTAGTCTCTGGAGAGATTCAGTTCTCTCTTTCTTTATTTGGCTCTCTCTCTCACTCTCCCACTCACTCACACACACATAGGCACACACACATACAATCTTCTACAAAAGTTCGGGCGCCCCTGGTCAAATGACATGTTTCGTTGATTTATTAAGTGAATATAATTTAATGCTTCCTCTACAGAGAAAATATATCTCCACATTTTAATGCACAATTTACTTGCTGAAGTGAACATAATGGGGGGAAAATAAATAATGAAATGTGGTCTGTGCAAAAGGTATGACACATTTTGTTTCTTAAAAATTTCCCACAAACATTGAACAGAAATACTTGAGTATGTTCTCCATACAGAATGTATTAACCCAGTTTCACTGGCAAGAATTACTGGAAAATCTATAAAACAAGTCACTTGACCAGACGTTTGCATACAAGTGTACACGTACAAATAAAAGCAGAAGTGTATTTGGTAAATGTTAAATGTTACTAGTTGATTTTTATTCTATGTCAACATTCACATTTCAAGCAAACATGGCCAAGAAGGAAAGAAGGCTGAAGGAGGCCAGGTATAATAGCATAGTATGGTATAGTACAGTATAAGTCAGCTTCTGCATTTTCATTCAATATCAGTAATACTAAGATTTTGAGCAAATTATTTTATTTGTCAATATATGTCAGCATCTTTCTGAGATCAACATAATCTGTAACTAGAAATGTATTTAAAATAATTTTTCATATCTTCATATCTAATTTTGCTAATATGTAATTGTTCATACTGAACAGTAAATAATAGTGATTATAATTATCAGTAGTAAGTACTGGCCAGTAGAGGTTTTCCACTCCAGTTGAAGTAGATCCAGTGGCTTGTGTCTGATTTTCCTAAAACAATTAGCCTGCTTGCTTTTCAAAAACCATAAAACAGAATGGACTCCCAGATATCAGATAAACTTTTTTCATGCATATTACAAGCAGAATTCATTATTAAAATCTGTTCATTACAGTATCACCCTCTTTTCTTTTTTAGAGTAAATAAATAAAGAGTCCTACTTTAATAGCATCACATTTAGAGTTGGGTCAGCAGTGTGTATTTGTATATTTGTTGATTTCTGCTTTTGAATAGTGTGATGTTAAGCTTTCATAAGATGAAGCGCTGTTTTACTGATAGGCCTAGCAGTTTCTTAGTTCAGGAAAAAGATTTCTGTCACTGATCTATAGAAGCTTTTAAGCGCAATAAGGATTCACAGAGCATGCAGACATTGCAGAACAGTCAGTGAGTCAGTGACCATCTGTACACTCTAGTTAAAGTGCTGATGCATTTGAGCTTTGAGCTCTACAGTGATGCATTAGGTTGCAGTAAGAAGCTTTGCAAACATCTACTACTACTAATAATAATCCTAATAATGCTACTACTAATCCTACTACTACTGCTACTACTACTGCTACTGCATGTACTTCTACTTATGCTACTACTACTAATCTTACTACTACTACTACTACTATTGCTTCTACTTCTACTTATGCTACTACTGCTCCTACTACTACTACTGATCCTACTTCTACTACTGCTGCTCCTACTTCTACTACTACTACTGCTCCTACTACTACTACTGCTCCTACTACTACTACTACTGATCATACTTCTACTTCTACTGCTTCTACTTCTACTTATGCTACTACAACTAATCCTATTACTCCTACTACTGCTACTGCTTCTACGTCTACTTATGCTACTACTAACAATAATCCTACTACTGCTACTGCTCCTACTTCTACTACTACTACTGCTCCTACCACTACTACTGATCCTACTTCTACTACTACTACTACTACTACTATTACTATTACTACTGCTCCTACTTCTACCTATGCTACTACTACTAATAATCCTAGTACTACTACTAATCCTACTACTGCTACTACTGCTTCTACTTCTACTTATGCAACTACTAATAATAATCCTACTACTACTACTACTACTACTACTACTGCTTCCACTTCTACATATGCTACAACTAATAATAATCCTACTACTAATACTAATCCTATTACTTCTACTACTGCTCCTACTGCTACTGCTTCTACTTCTACTTATGATACTACTACTAATCCTACTACTACTGCTACTATTCTACTAATACTGATGCTACTACTAATAATAATCCTACTACTACTACTAGTGCTCCTACTTCTACTTGTGCTCCTCCTACTACTACTACCACTGCTCCTACTACTACTACTATTACTACTGCTACTGCTTCTGCTTCTACTTATGCTACTACTAATAATAATCCTCATACTATTACTAATCCTAGTACTACTACTACTACCGCTCCTACTGCTACTGCTTCTACTTCTACTTATGCTCATACTACTAATCCTACTACTACTACTACTACTGCTACTGTTTCTATTAATACTTATGCTACTACTAATAATAATCCAACTACTACTACTTCTACTACTGCTCCTACTTCTACTACTACTGCTCATACTACTGCTACTACTACTGCTCCTCCTACTACTACTACTACTGCTAGAGCTTCTACTTCTACTTATGCTACTACTAATAATAATCCTCCTACTACTACTAATCATACCACTACTACTACTGCGGCTCCTACTGCTGCTGCTTCTACTTCTACTTTTGCTACTACTACTAATTATAATCCTCCTACTACTACTAATCCTACCACTACTACTACTACTGCTCCTACTACTACTGCTTCTACTTCTACTTATGCTACTACTAATAATAATCCTACTGCTACTACTAATCCTACTACTACTTCTAAATATGGTATTACTAATAATAATCCTACTACTACTACTGCTCCTACTACTACTGCTTCTACTTCTACTTATGCTACTACTATTAATCCTACTACTGCTACTACTTCTACTTATGTTACTACTAATTTATAATTCTACTACTACTACTAATCCTACTACTACTACTACTGCTACTGCTTCTACTTCTACCTATGCTACTACTAATAATAATAATCCTACGACTACTACTGCTACTGTTTCAACTAGTACTACTGCTTCTACTACTGCTTCTGCTTCTACCTCTTCTAATGCTACTACTACTACTGCTGTTAGTTTTACTACTATTACTACTGCTGCTCATTCTACTACCACTACTATCAATATTTCTACAACTATTGTTACTACTACTGGTATTACTTTTTACTATTAATATATCACTACTACTACTTTTTCATATTACTACTGCTTCTCCTACCACTGGCACTACTAATACTGATACTACTAGTACCACTATTGCTGCTATTACTAGTACTACTAATGATCATACAGATCACTTCTTTCTAAAGAAAATGAAGATGAAGTGAAGTAAGAAAAAAGACTCAATAAAGAAAGAAGAAGGAAAAGAATGAACAGCACAATTTAACAGTGTAAAAAATCTAGTTAATATTAAAATAAACATGATGGTATATATAAAATTATATAGGCAGTTAATGAAAGGATTTGCGAGCTGGTATGATATGATACCTCATTTATGTCAGGAATCTGACACCTGCATTTTGATTCTATAAATTTGTAATAGAGCTATTTGGTAAGGCAGATAGGATACAAGAAATACGGTTTTGTTGACAGCAAAACATTCATGAGTTTTTCAGTATCAGCAGTTCAGAGAATGTCATGTTCTTTACAGATATTCTGGAGGTGACAGTATGCCCTTTTGCACACTTTGAAGCTAGGTTCACAGTCTTAAAATGACTCCTAGATTCTTGATGCAGTTTTTGGCCTTCACAGATAGAGAGTCTAAATACACAGGATTTCTGTTTTCTCTGTGCTTCTAGTTCAATAACAAGAGTTTCAGTCATATCTTTCTTCAGTTCCAGGAAATGAGGCTGAAACTACTGTCATCACTGTAGTCATTTAGTGTTTTTTTGGGCAAAAACACATTTACTCAAGATAAATAGTTTTAAACTATTTGCATAAGTACCAAGGAGGATCAGTAGTTTGAAAAATGTATGTGTGTGTGTGTGTGTGTGTGTGTGTGTGTCTAAGACTTTTGAACAATAGTATGTATTACTTTTCCTTTCACTCTCTCCATTGTTCATATGCATACAACAGTCACATGAAGGCAGTGTTGCATTTATATAGACAGATATCTGCTTTTTTGCATTTTCCCATATTTTCAGCAACACACCTTCAATTTAGTGTAAAACATCTAGTAATTAATCTATCTATTATTTTTAAATGAAGACTAATTCTCAGTGAGTAACATTAAAGTCAGACATACTGACTCTTTGTCATCAACCCGTCTATCCCAGGTCAGAGTTACCTAGAACCTACCTTTTTGTTCACTCAGTAGGTAGAGGTCTGCCTGTGAATTAGATTGAAAATAATAATTTGCTAACTACAGTATGCTGAGCAGATGACAGAAACCACCCATAACTGATTTAGTTTGCATTAAATATAGCAATATAATACAAGTTATTTATTTTTCAGGAGATATTACAGAGGACATTGCTTAACATGCATAAGAATGAACATCAGAAGAAATATTGTGAAAATCTAGGAGCTTCCAAACATGGAGTTAAAAAAAATATGAAAAGATACAGAGAAAATTGGACTATGACCAATGGCTATTTAAGGGGTTATTATTACATACTTCTCTAACCTATCAATAGGTCATCCGGTCTGCATTGAAATCCTTTGCACTACTCCATAATAAGCCATATTATGAAATAAGCCTAGGTTTTTAAGGGTTAACAACCATGCAAGACCTGACAGACCGCCAAAACTGTCACCATCAGATAAAGTACTTAAAGTTTTATCTTTGAGAGAGAGGAGAAAATCAAGTTTCACTCTTACTCCAGATCTGAAAAAATCCACAGGTGTTTCTGTCCATCCTTCCACTGTGAGACAACAACTTAACACTATGAGTCTGAAAGGATGTGTAGCTGTCAAGTAGCTGTTACTGAGAAAAGAAAACAGACACAAAAAGAAGAAACTTCACAAATCAAATAAAGGAGCTGCTGGTGTTCTCAAAATGATGGACTGACCACACCAGAGTCCAGACCTCAACATCACTGAATGTGTTTCGGAATATTTGGATTATGAGAACCAGAAAATGCAACTAAATTCAAAGACTGAACTTTGGAAGTGTGGAAAAATATCCCTGCAGCAAAGATTGGACACACTAGAGTTGATATTATATTTGGTTGTTGAGGCTTCTGTGTAATTTACTGGGCCAAAACAAAGTGGCTGTTTTGACTGGAAATTAAATAAACAGTGGTGGTCTCTGAGATTTGCACTGTGCTGTGTATCTTCGATAAGTACTTTAGAGGCTTCAGTGAACTTCTCTCACTTACTACTAATGACACCAGGCTCAGAGCTAAAAACAATCAAACAGTACTTGAGCAAGTAAATGAAAGAGAGAATCATCACCTAGACATCATACTTATCTCAACTCTTAAGATCACTATAGTCTATAGACTGTGCATACATAATCAGGCCAATGCAGGCCAATACCAGACTCCCTGCTTTAGCTCCTTCATTTTTAATGCTGCTGTATCATCTTGCATCTCCAGATCAAATGTTCCAGCCATTTTGTCATGTGTTTACCAAATGATCTCTGAACAAAGGATCTGTACTATGAGCAGTCTGACTGATCCATTTGGGGTCTAAGTTAAAGGTGACTCCTCTTTTGAAGCATCAAACACAGTCAATGTACTAGTAACCTATGTGCTTTTTTCTTTTTTTGGACTGTGACATATTGGAGCTAGCATGCCAATAAAGCTGAGCTGGCAAGTGTGCTGATTAATGGCCACCATTTCGAGTGTATTCTGCACATGGTTTAGTCCAAGATACAGATACCACTTGAAAACCTGTCATCATTTTGTATTATTAACACGCAATTTGTCAACCCCAGAGTTCATGTGTTTAATGGCCAACTTTGGTGTCATTCAACCCAACTTGACCTCCCATATGTAATTTGTTAATTCAGTAAAGTTAAACAGCCATCTTTTTTGCTTTTAGCCTTTGTATCGACATAAAGGCTGCAGAGACGTAATCAAATAGAAGCCTGCCTGTTTGTGCTTGGCTGATGGTACAGGTGTGATCGTTATAATGACTGGCTCTCAGGTTATTTTTACATCTATAAAAAAAGGACCATAGTTCACGCAGCAAGAAGTGCGAGGTCTCCTGTGACAAATGAGATCATTATCTCTGTATGGTGAGAATAAATTACCTGTTGAATCTCTTAACAACTTAATGAGCAATTTTCTAATTCTACAGGCATGAAAGAGAAAATACCCAATGTTCTTACTACACAGACAAAAGGAGAAAAGTGGAGGCTATTACACAATGTAAAATAACAGTTCATGGGCCCCAAGCTGGATAATCTTTTCTGGCCTTTTGTTGCTCTGTTCTGCACATCTGCAGAGCAATTCTAGTAGTGCCTTACATATATTCTCATAAACTAAATAGACTTCAGATATTGCAATAGTATGCTAGTTAAAATACTTTACTAACAAATTAAAGACAGCTTAAACAGCTTAAAGACAAGATATTTAATGCTTCAACAGATTAGCTTGATTGTTGGAACAAGGGTATGTTTACCACTGTGTTACATCACCTTTCCTTTTAACAGCATTCAATAATGGTTTGACAACTGAGAACACCAATTGTTGTAGTTGTGAAAGTAGACTTTTTCCCAATTCTTGCCTAGTATAACACTTCAGCTGCATCCACAGTCCAGGGTCTCATTGTCATATGTTGTATATTGCCCTGTCTACCAAGCCATGCTGTTGTAACATGTAGAATGTGGCTTGGCATTGTCTTGCTGAAATGCAGGGGCATCCCTGATAAACACACTGTCCATTTCTGGACGGTAGCATATCGCTGGAACAAAACCAGACAAAAAGTTGAAAATGTCTGTTGCCCTTTACATATTGTGTTAATTTCATGATGAATGGACTAAACGTACTTACAAAAAAGTGTGGTTCCACTCACTTACATTTGAAGTATGTTTTTGTCTTTCTCCTGTAAAGTTATTATTTTGGAGATCTGAGGTTTTGTTCCGACAGCAGAGATATGTTGTTCCAAATTGTGTGTCTGCCCCTCTGCATTAATGGTAACTTCACAGGTGTGCAAGGTACCCATGCCATGGGGACTAACAGTTCCTTGTATCATGAGAGACACTGGCTTCTGAACAAACAGGATGGTCCTTGGCCTGGAGAACATAACATCCTTTTATTCCTACATAAACTACATGAAAGGTGGACTCATCAGACCACACCATTTCCACTTTGTGTAAGTCCAACATGGATGAGCTTTGTTCCATAGAGTTCGGCAGTGTTTCTGGATGTTGTTGATATATGGATTGTGCTTTGAGTAGTAAAGTCTTCATTTGCTTTGTAGATTCAGCAATGAACTGTGTTTACAGACACAGGTTTTCCAAAGCATTCTTGAGCCTATTATCATTACAGAAATATGCAGTTTTTTATGCAGTGGGCGCAGTCAAAGGTCATGGACATTCAAGAGAGTTCTGTGGATATTCTGAATCTGTTAATAAAGTCATGAACTGTGTACAGTGAAACCTTCTAATCATTTGCAGTTCTGGCATGAGAAACAAGGGACCTCACTCAACACCTTGGGTACGTCATGTAAGAACAGAATATACACACACAGACAAGAGCACAAAGGTGTGCAAAATTATATGGTTTAAGAACGTTATGAATCAGATACTTACTTTTTCTTAGGACTGTGCTTAAGAATATCTCAAATTTGAGAAATAGCTTAGTAAGATATGTTGAATGAGGCTATGTTTAAAAAATCAATGAAGGTATTAAGGTAAAACATAAAAAAATATTTTCTGTGCTGTTTTCAATTAAATTGCTGTAAAAGATAGAATTTACAAATCACTGCTTTTTGTTTGTATATGAACTTTGTTCTGATTGGCTGTCCTGTATTGCGCCTCAAGAAGAGAAAAAAGGCAGGTTATGAGGTTAAACTACTGTAAGTTGAACAGGGGAATATGTAAATGTATTAGTTTTTATGACTTCACAGAAGTAGTAAACTTATAATGAGTTTTAAATTTCAACGCTTAGTCCAGTGGTTTCAACATGGTCCTTGGCCCCCAGACAGTCCATATTTTTCCTTCTTCCTTAAGTGTTTGAAGTTAGGGTGGAGTAAAAACGTGGGCCATCAGGGGGCCCTGAGGACCAGGTTGCGAACCACTGGCTTAGAATTGTGCTGCTAAGGATCTCCTAAAAGGGAATAAAAAGGGGTGGGGTGGGGGGTGAATGGTAGGTTTTGAAACTTTAACAATGTTCACATACTACATCAAACTATCTAAAAATGATTTTTCTGTTTATATATCCACCCTGCGGTGGACTGGCGACCTGTCCACGAGTATCCTGACTTCTGCCCAATGACAGCTGGGATAGGCTCCAGCACCCCCCGTGACCCTGAGAGCGAAGCGGCTTAGAAAATGTGTGTGTGTGTGGGCATGTATGTGTGTGTGTGTGTGTGTGTTTATATATCCTTTGATTTAAATATAGCATCAAATACAGTAACAATCCAGTTTAGAGGTAAAATAAGGTTGTGTGCTCACTGGGAATACTAGTTGGACAGCCTTAATCAGCAGCACATCTGATCACCCACACATACAATTAGCAGGACTGAATGCACCAGAGCAAAAACAGAGTAGCTGTACTAACGTTTAAAATGTGTTGTCTTCACTGAAATCTTCTGGGTCATGGGGAAGCTGGAGCCTATCCCAGTAGTCATTGAGTGGAAGGCACAACCCATTTAGCATTTTATTAATTATTAACAAGCTATGCTGCTTTCTTTGCAAGCGTTGAGTAATGTAGTCCCTCTGACAATCATTTCATCCATTTCCACCATTGCTTTATTAGTTTTGTCAGCTTTTTTCACCAAGTAGAGGACACTGTGTTCCCGTAATGAAACCATGTATGTTTATAGCCTCTCTGAGCATCATGCTGACACTGAAGTATTTTTTGGCTTGTACTGTCATGGCACTGAAGTCTTTCTTCACTGCAAGTATAAATTTAAATATCGCTCTTGGCTTCAAATCTTATTTTAACCAAGGTCTCTCATTTCTCAGTTCAAAAGCTGATTTAAATATACATGATCTGTAGTCACTACACAGACTGAAAACCAAAGTCAATGCAATGTCCTGTTGCTTAAAGTAGCAGAAAAATCTAGAGCTCTACTCAGAACCTTGAGCAGTTCCAAGGCTTTAGAAAGGAGAGAGAAATTGCTTTGTCTCTCCAATCAGCCCTGTTGCTGTGCGGCCTTGTCATTTTAGACCCAGCGGGAGCACAAATCAAGGGCAATTCAGAATGAATGGGCTGTTTTTGTTCCAGCTGCCTTTGTTCCTCAATATATATATAGTGAAAGAGACCAGCAACCAGTGCTATCTAAATGTCCCCATCATTAGTGTGATCAGTGTGCTCACTCTGTCTCTCTTTCTCTCACCCTCTCTCTGCCTCTCTCTCTTTCTTTCTTTTCTCTCTCTCTCCCTCTTTTCTCATGCCTTAGCAGTCTTCTAAGGAAACCATTTACCACATCCTCCAGTGAGCACACCAGAGCTTGACTGTATGTTGCCCATAGCCTCTTTGAGCCTATTTACACCACACAGAACCACTTTACATGCTTTTGCTTGGTGTATTGAAAGAAATTATTGAAAAAATGCTTTTGATGCATGAAAGGTTGCAGTGTTTGAAATGCATTTGTTTCAGTTTAGATTTTGTGTGAACTTTATTGTGTCTCAAACATAAACTGAGACAATAATGACTTATTTCTCACAATTCTGACTTTTTGTTTTATAATAGCATTTTTGTGAAAGTTTGAGTTTCAAAATTTTGTCAAAATGATTACTTTTCTTTTTAAAATATTGACATGTATAGAAATAATGACTTATGTGCCCAAATAATTACTTACCATGTAGAAATAATGACTAAATATCTCACAATAATGACTTATTTTCTCAACATTTTTCTGTACTATGTTAAAAATAATTACTTTCCTGAAATTTAATGTCTCTTAATAATGCAAAATCATAATTTTATGTAATTTTTGACATCATAAGTCAGAATTTTGAGAAAATAAGTAAATATTCCAGGACAGTAACAGAGAAAGAGAAAAAAAACAGATATTATTTCTCTTCCACCTGACAGGAATAGGCTTCCATACATAACAGCCTATATCAAAGCAGGTGTGAATTTCTTCTATTTACTCACAGCCTACTTCATTACCTGCATGTACTTGCCTGTGTGTCAGTGTTATTTCTCTTACCCAGTAGACATAACTGTGAGAATAGGAGTTGACATAACTGTTAGAATCTGTAAGAACGTCATGTATTTGGGTATATCATCTCTGTTATTAGAAAACCTTGTTTCTCTGAAACTCTAAACTTTGTATGATGCTCTTAACCAGGTTATTTTGGATCATTTCTATTGGTCAGTGTAAAGGGCAGCTGTTGTGTCAAATGGCATTTTTTTTTCTGTGTTGCTCAGTGTGAACTGTACAGAACAGAGCATACTGCAAATCATCAGTCCTCAGTGTCATTCTTCCTTCTATTCAAAAGGACTTCCTCTTGTTGTCTGAAAGTATTCAGAGTCGAGAGAGAGAGAGAGAGAGAGAGAGAGAGAGAGAGAGAGAGACAGAAAGAAAGAGATGAATAAGTCTTGGTCAGCACTAGACTTGCCTCCCACTGTCCTTCTTAGCTAATCTAGGACTGACAGCGCGTGACCAGCATATGATTCCAGGAAAGCTAATGCAAACAGTAGTGGCCTTTAAGGGGTTTGATCCTTTTTAAAAGCTTGGGCATTAAAACTTTTGATTTTGTATTTGATATCATGCCAAAGAACCCCCACGTCATGCTGCACTGGTACTCAGCTGCCTCTCTGAGAGGCTAGATTGTGTTGGTGTTAATAAGGTATTAGCATTTCACACTCAGTTTAGAGATAATCAGTATGATTGGTATGAAAGAGATTTATTCTTGATCACCCATAATGATTGTGCACACATTCAAAGCTCCCCAGGTTTAAAGCTCCCCTATGCATGCTGTAAATTGACTCATTAATTTTCAGTCATTATTATAGTTATTATTTGTCTAATTTTGGAGCCATTCACAACATTTTGGGTTGTTTAGAAACTGAACTAATAGCAAACAGTCTTTATTAGTCTGTCTGGCCTTCATCAGCTGCCCTCTCCTTCCACACCATGCTGTGTGAAAAAATATTTTGCAAGAATGAGGTGAGAAGCAGAAGTTGGGGGTTAACTGTTCCTGCCCCCTCGGAACAAGGATGTGACGTGGGTTTTGGTGTGCAGAGTTCAGCTAAGGTAATGTGTTCCTGCCATGCACATGTATCCTGTTCAGAGTCAGACAGTGTTGCCCAAGCCAGGCACAAACTGGGTCCCAAACTCTTATTAATAAATGTAAAAAAAGAATTATTTTGGCTCCTTGAAGAAGCCCTCAGTGGATGGTTCTTCAAAGAATCCTTTTTGTAACTGAGATGTGTGAGCATCAAGAATCTTTCTCACTCTCAGAGACCCTCAGCAACTGTTTAAAGCGCTCAGTTTATGCCTACTTCTGACTGTCACAAATACTACATATCCCAGCAGTCCACACTCTAAACTGTCTTATAGCATCATTTGTGGGAGAAAACAAATATAATATTCTGAATTTCTCAACATACTTTGTACTGTTTTGGACCAAAAAATTGCAATTTTCATGTATCAGTTTGTGACATATCCCTTCATTCCTAACATGATTAATGATAAAAATAATATAAAAAAAAAATACAGCCAATGAATGAAAGATACACAAACACAAATCTCATGAATGCTGCAAAAATCTAACCACAGGTCTTCTCATCACATTTTAGTATTACTCACACATGGTCTCATTTACACCATTACAAACAATGGGACCAGCTTCAGCTTTGCGGACCCCTGCCCCTTCACCAGCTCGGCACACCTAAGCCCACTCATCGGATAACTGTCAAGCTTTTTATGAGTTTGATCAGGTGGTTTGGGGCATTGAGAATACATGAAATTGCAAGATTTTGTGCAGGCGTCCCTAACGAATTTACAACATACATATTCATTCTATAATTTGAAATATTCATTTACCGCTTATCTGTAAAATAACCTCTATATAACTTAATATAACTTTTTTTCATTACACATTATATTATCAGGAGAACAATCTGAGTGAACAGTAGTGTTGGTCCTCCTTATGCTTTAATGACAGCATACACTTAAACTGACATGATTCTGATCACTAACAGTGACAAAAGCTTCTGATGAGTAGATTACATTCATCTGTGAGCTCCAGTGGAAAGATAAGACAAAACAATCTGACCTTTTTGTACAAAGGCCTTAACAAGGTCAGTGTCACAAATTTTGCTTAAATTTGAACAATGACCTACAAATGAAATTTCCTCTTCATTTCACTTGTTATGACTAAAATAACAAACTTAAATACAATTAAAAATTTGAGTAAGAAGTTTTCACAACCTTCAAAACAAATGGATGCAATTTTGTAACATCTTTTTAAAAATTGTATCCAATTCAAAGCAAAACATGTAAAAATATTGTATTTTATATGGTCAGTGATGAAAATGAAAATTGTTAAAATGGAAAAAATAAACTGCATCAACTCTGTGCTTGAGTTTCTGAGAGCTGACCTCCACGTAACGGAAAGATTCTACACCAATTTATTTATTTATTTATTTTCTGAAAATCGTGTGTCCAAGACAAGAACTATTTAGGAATCTTTATTTTTGAGTGTGCTCATATACTGTCACAAGATATAATCATGAATCTGAAATACATCTGTGTTTTCCTATGTATATAAATATATATAAATATGTCATATATTACATTCACAAGAGTTAAAAATGCTTTTGTACTAATTACATAACATTTAAGGAGACGTTTTAATATTGGATGTCTGAGTTCATTCAGCGTCATTCACCAATATATGTGTTTTTTCTTGATTGTGTTCCTAAGTAATAGTCAGTGTTCTTAAGTGAGCGCAGATTCTGTTTTTACCTAAGAAGAAATCTCAAACAGGAAACTTTTGTGTCAGAATCTTCATGAAAACTGCATAAGCAGGTTTTCAAAAGAAGTTTCTTAAGAACAATCTGTGAATGAGGCCTCATTAGCATTTGAGCAGTTAGACTGGTTTATACTTGAACAGGACATGAGAAAACCAGCTCATCACAGCAGTCACTGCTCTTTGTTTTTTGAACCCATAGATGACTGCATAATGTCAGTCATGCAGTGTACGTTGTTACTGTACTCATCTAACAGCCTGAAGAGCGCTATTGTATGGTTGATCTGAGGACAAGGATTTCTGTGAAGTGAAAGTGCTTGAAATTGGCTTCTTGTTTCACTCTCTTAAGTTACTCTTTTGACATCTCAACATGTTGACAGCTGAGTAACATTT
Organism: Pygocentrus nattereri; assembly: GCF_015220715.1. Taxonomy (NCBI): domain Eukaryota; kingdom Metazoa; phylum Chordata; class Actinopteri; order Characiformes; family Serrasalmidae; genus Pygocentrus; species Pygocentrus nattereri. The sequence continues at coordinate 25,217,982 of NC_051221.1, read as the reverse complement.
GAACAAGACGTTTCAAAGGTTTTTTTGCATAAAAATGAGCTTCCAATCAGTGAGATTAGCACAGAAGACATTGAAAATATGTTATTTTTTAGAATAAAGTACAGTGGCAGGCAAGCCAGGTTCTCGTCAGAAAGAAATCTTTCCCTAGAACTGCAGCGAGAAGTGAAACCGTATCTTTTTCAGGGTCCGTTGAGCGTGGTTGATTTTATAAGCCTGATTTTCAATTTCAACAGCCGCAGGAGGATGGGAAGGAGAAGCTCATTTGAATCGCTCGCTGTGCAGAATAACATTTTCTTTTCTGTTCCCATGAGGATGTGGTTTTTGATTCTGCAGGGCACTCCCCCATCTGACCTTCTCCTTCCCAGAAACTCAAGGGCAGTTAATCATTTGAGATCACTTTAGTGCTATTCAGTATTCTTTGACAGGTAATGGATTCAGGTCAAGTTGTGATTTAACATGAGTCAAATTTCAGGTCCTGCTATTCTTCGACGTGCCAGATTGGCGAGCTAAGTTTGGTTTGGTTCGGTTATGCTGTGGTGAGATGGCTAAGGATGACTGAGATAGCTGAATACAATTTATTTATATCAAAAGATTTGGAGAACAAAGAGGCCAGTGTCCTGGTGGGACATCAAAGTGATAATGAGAACACACAAGGCCAGCCACGTTGGGGATGCTGTAATGCTTCACCTTTCACTTTATGAATTAACAAAGCAAGATCCTCTTGAATAATTCAGTTTGGACTGTACGTCGAGGTTGTAGTAAGACAAGAATGAAATCATGATTGACTGTTAAATCGGAGAGACCAGTCAGGTGAGGTGAAGAAGAAAAGGGGGGGCTGAGACAACGGGAATACGCCAAACAAATATAACCACATTTATTTTGAAAGTATAAAATATCACACTATAAAGGCCACTTTGCAAAGGGTAGTTTAACAACTTAAAATATTTACACAAACTTTGAATACCTTCTCCCTCTCAAGATATCATCCAGCTCTGTGGCAAACAGCAATGTCATTGTTCCACTTGACCACAAAGAGCGGTTGGCAAACATTTCAATAATTTATGTGATAACAGGAAATGGCAGGAGTTTGGAGGGTTCCTGAATGATTTGTTTCAGTTGATCCTTTAGAGGTTGCAGGTATTCCAAATGGTTCGCATTTCACTTCAAAACCAGTGTACAGGCACAGCTTGACATCGAATTAACAGGCACTGGATGCCCTCAAACTGGGAGATTCTCAGAGAAAGAAAAAAAAGTGAAAGAAATTTGCAGTTCACATTCTATACAATGGCACCAGTCAGGCCTCCGGAGCTTTTCCTAACGGAAAGAGGCTCCTGGGTTCAAACAAGCAGAGCAGCCTGTACCCAAGACCCCGGGCACTACAGGCAAATTTGGCTCACCATGATCTTAGTCGGCCCCCTCTTTCTGATTTTGACGTTAGTGTACGCTCATTCTTGTTCGTTCCTGTACACAACTGTTGACATGGTGTCAGATTGAGGTAGAACCGTTGTACCAAAAACGTAGCTAGAATTTTAAACCTATGAAGTAACAGTCACATCAACCGACTCGGTAGAGTGGATGGAAAAAAAAAGAAAAAGAAAAGCAAAATTCACATTCAACCCACGTATTTAAACTACAACTACAATGGAGAGTACTGACACACTGGAATATCTGAAGTGTTCCCAAAAAACGTATTACTCCCTCTTTTCCCTTCCCTTTCTGAAGTCATGCTTGCTTTTATTCACAGATACCAATAGTGCCTCAACATGTCGAGCCACTGTAGTCTATGCACATCCTGTCTCACCAGGGATAGTCTCCTTAAAGAGAGCTCAGGGGGCTCAGCATCAGAGGGCTTTCCTAACTTACACTTGCTGCATTCACACGCACATACACACACATGCGTACACACATACACACACACTGTAATCCAACAGTGATGATTCAGTTCTGATGCACAAGTTAGATGAGGACACAATGACACACACCAGTCACACCAGCTGATGCTCTTGCGTGTATCTGAAGGCTGTGTTCCTCTAGGTGCTAAGCTGGGCTTGCTTGGCTTTGTGTCTCTCCTGAAGGCTGAAATGGAGCGGTACGCTTTACACTAGAGTGAGCTGACTGACTCCGGTAGGTGCTGGCCTGGCTCTGATGGTCCAGAGCCATCTCTGTAGACTAGGACCAGCCGCCAGCTGCCATGCCGCCCGTACCCCCAGAACCTTTCTGGCTGATAATGCTCTCTGTGGATTTCAGCAGTCTCTCCAGGCAGGGGGCGTTGATCTTGCCCGGAGGAGGCCGACCGGGCATCGAGTCCGTCTTAGGTTGTGGTGTGTCCGTGCTGGAGGACACGGAGTTGTCCTGTGTTATGTCCTTGTCTCTGTGGGCTGTTAAAAAGTTCCGGATCGTCCCCTGGGCCTGCTCGGCTGTGGGTGAGCAAATAGGAGATGTGTGAAGCCATTTGAGGTTGGTGGCGGAGTAAGGCGCAGCGGGGGTGAGGTCACTGACCCGCATGGCCTTGGTACCCATGTGGGCAGCACTGCTAGTGGCAGGGTTAACCAAACCAGTGGACATGGGGACAGGAGCTGAGGATAACTGAAGCACAGAGAAAGAGTACATTACTTCTTTATTTCACATTCGCGTGAGATGAAAACTGTTCAGTACACTGTATTCATTTATACTGTTTATTACTACTTTATGTCGGTGTATTTTTTTTTTCTAGAAAGTGAATGCTATCTTGGGAAAAGCCAAGCAATCCAATAAGTGAGCTTAGGCTTATGAATCACCATAAGAATATGCAAGTCTATTTAAAGACGAGAATCCAGCAGCCAAAATTAGGAAGACTTGTACAGAAACAACCCTGGAATGATCTTTTACGCAGATGACTTTGTTCACCCTTAGCTATTCAGGGAGGCTCTTTTCCCAAATTACCTTTGTTCTTAGGGAACAAGAGATGTGTGCGTAGTACCTTTCAACTGTAAAAATAGATTTTAATCCCTTTCTGCCTGCCCTGTTCCTCACTAGCCCAGTGATTAAAGAATAATGGACATTTTAGGCTGTCCTTTGCTGTCTGCCAGTAGTCACCTTACTCATGCTCATGACATGTCTGTGTCTAGGAGGAACACTGGGGTGAAATTACCTTCGGTTTTACACAGGCATTAAACTCATTGCTTTTCCCCTTCTTAAATGATGACACTTGCACTACAGAAACAAAGTAAACTAGTACACAATGTGCTAGTAAAGTACATTGTGTCTCATGGTCTCCACCCACACTTACTTCTTTAAGGAAAAAAAAAAACCTGGGGATTTCTATCCTACTAAATTTTGCTGTTTATGAAAGCCTCCTGCCAGGTTTCAAAGCACAAATGTCACAGCCACAATAACCAGTAACAAACATATTACCTTCAGTTTCTTTAGTGGAGTTGTCTCTTGTGTCAACTCCACGGCAGCGGCTTGTTGGTGGGGTTTTACGTGAGGGAACCAGCTCTTCAGCATTTCCTCCATTTTCAGAATGATGTTGACATACTGCTCACTGCAGGGCACAGGAAGGATATGATTTAGCAGGAGCTACCTACTCATGACCGGAATACATAAATAAAAAACATTCAAGTGGCACGAGTTTGAAACAGGGAGTGCATCAGTTCTGATCTGAGTAAGTGTGAAAGTCTAGTCTCTCTTGCTGACCTCATCGGATGCAAAAGAGCACCTCACCACGTATAGAGTACACTCTGTCTCTCTCCAGTCTAGAACACGTCCTAGGCTGATTCACACATGTTTGTGCCCACACGTGGCATGAAGCACAACGTTTCTCTCGCCTCTAAAAATAGGTACGTAAGCCTGCAGCGGGGCACTGGCAACCGCGCTGCACAGAAAAGAAAAGTAGTTCTGCTAAGGAAAAGTGACGCAGGCTTACACGCCACCCCTACACACACATACACAAGCAAGCACACACACAGACTGGCACCCATTGACTCCTAGTGGGCCCCAGCAGATGGTTAATGGAGATTAGTGTAAATCACATGACCAGGGTCTACCTGCTGTGTCCCCATTCTAAGCATGTTCAATTTATGCAATAGATTATCTAGAATGGTTCTTGCCAGAAAAGTCACTTTTATCTCCTTTCCACCATTGAGCACCTCCTCTGAGGAGCTGCCAGCTGGCATAATGGTATAGCCCGAGGGAGGAGGTGCATGACGACCTCTCTTTGCTCCCCCTCCATGCTGCGTCTGCCTGCAGGGAGGCGGCCACTCCCCCCGCTTTGTCTCTCCAGTGTCGGGAGCAGCTGGTGGTTGAACTGGGGCTGTCTGGGCTCGGTGCCTTGATCAGATGGCCTAAATAAGCACTCCACCCAAAACTGTAGATCCATGACAGTCATCGGCTTCTTATTTCAGATGACTACAATGTTTCAACAACATACTGGACCAGCTACAACCTTACAGGCCTCAGGTCAGACTGTCAGACTAGACACTATATACCATAACTACATCAACATAAGGAGAGTGGATTTTTTAAGCTATGTAACACAAAAGGACACAGAGCGGGGCTATTTGCCAAAAGCTGCTCTGAAAATGTAGAATATTGTGTCCATTACCCACTCTGACCTCCCCTGGAACAGCAAACTGTTTGAAGCAACAGAAGACTTTTCACTTTCTAACAGTGACATCATAGGCCATTACACAGTCTCACCAGCAGAGCCAATCAACTGGATGCAAGGTTATTCCCAGAATGGAGCTCAGGACATTTTTAATGACCTGGGCGAGGACTGTCCACTGTAGTACATCCACTTTAAGCTCTGTAACAGCTGATCTAACAGGGCTGATTGGCCCTCCTGCTGGCCCACAGTGGAGCCTCATGCTGTGGGCCTACAGCCTTCACAGGTGTCACTTTAGCATCCAGAGCAAGAAGAGACCTGCTGAGAAGCCACAAACACATCTACAGCTGTACAGGAGCTATTCAGTAGTGCACTGGAAAATCTGAGACTTGGTCTGCATGCCACAAACCCTTAAACACATGTGAATGCCCACATACACCTGTCTATCAACAAGAGCGTGGGTGAGTGCAACACTGGTAGGTAAATCAGACTGAATAAGTATATATACATACACACTGCCATCAGTGTGATGGATGGGCAAATTCAGCAAGTTATGTGTGGGTTGAATATGGAAAAGAAGGAAGTAGCGGTGCACAATGATTTTAGAATTACATCTGTATTGACGGATAACTGCCTTAGGACAATTTATTAGATTAGGGGTGAGTAATATAATGATTATCATTATTGTGATAAAAGTCACATAATATACTTTTCTAAGCATATTATGGAAAGCAATAGTGCTTTCAAGAACATTAGCCGAATACATGTTTCATTGCAAAGCGAACATAATTGGCCCTAGTTATCTGGATCTAATTCAGCACAATATGTGAAAAGTTTAATAATAATAATCACTGTATTCATGGTTTTTGAAAGTATTTTTTTTTTAATGTGGCACCACTGGTTCTTTTTCTGTTCTGGTTAATTAATAAACCTCAGAAAAGTTTTTTCTTCTTTATTTTTTTTTTCTTCTTTATTTTTATTCTTATGATTTTTTCTGCAGTTGTAACCCTATACAAAAATATTACTCTATCAGAATCAGAATAATGTTAATTCAGATGGATCTAAACCCACTTTTATGGCTTATGGTTCATAAATGTAAATCTTTTCCGAAATTCTGTAAAGCTGCTTTGTGACAACATCCGTTGTAAAAAGCGCTATACAAATAAATTTGATTTGATTTGATTTGATAAATGTACATCCACATCAGAAGATATGTATGTAAAAATGACCAGATTACGGCACTGGACAAGAATTCCCATATTGGTGCGTTGTGACAAAGAAGACTCTTACCCCATGCACGGGTTCTGCAGGACCCCCATTATCCTCTGGATTCGATCCATGGCCACACTCTCTTGAAAAGTGCTGAGCCCTGTGAAAGGAAAAGACAGTTTTGCATGTTTTAAAAAAACAAACAAACAAACAAAAAAACAAACAAAAACATCTAACAACTCCAGAGCATTGTCTCTGACAGGCCGAGCTGCGTCTGTAGAGCAGATGGATTCCTGTGAAGTGTGTGGGAGGGCAGACTCTCTGTCTCTGTGACCAGGAAGTCTGGGGGTCGCGGGCTTTGACACAGATCCCACAGCCAGAGCATTCGTGAGCAGCCTGGCCCGCTGCACAGCCTGCCCGCATGCCCACTAAGCCATGTGGAACTAAAGCCTGGCCAACAAAATGCATCATTCAGCATCTACCAAGCTTAATTCCATGTGGTAGTACGTGTTAAAGCCACGTCTGGCTCAAATGCACTTCACCAATCCTCTAACCACAACTTTATAAAGTACCTCTGTTGAAGCCAATGTACTTGCGAAGTTAGTACACAAAAAGCATGCAGGCCAACTGTTTTCTGAAGTGTTTTATTCTACAGCTTGTGGGCAATTGAGAGAGAAGCATTGTACACCCCTGAGACTACATCCATTGTGTTGTTAATATGTGAAGAAAAGCTTTAGGGAATTTACAGAATGAGGTGTTTTGTATCTCGTGGTGCCTGTTCCTTTATGGTGACTGTGCTCTATTGTGAGAGAATGAAGCAGTGATCCCAAGAGTAAAAGGTTGTAGTTATGTGATAGGGTTGCATCAAATAATGTACACCACAGACGCTACCATCAAATCTCAGGAACATATAGGTCATGCCTTGGCAAACTGCCTCTGATTTGGCCAATACTCGTCAATTGTTTTGAAGGGCAACAGCTTTACTGATCGAATGCTTGTAGCTTTAATAGTGTGCAATATATGGGCATTAACATGGCAACAGCCCACTGAAAGTACAGCATGCCGAAAGGGCCTCTACTCACGTTCTCTGTATCTGCCAGAGCGGAGGCCGTTCAGGATGGAGGACAACGGGTGAATGTAGCACTGCAACTCCACACACTGTGGAACAAAGAGCATCATTCAGCATCATTCGTATTCAAACGCTATTCATTCTTCACTACAGAATAACTCTTGTGCTATAAATGGCCTGAGGATGTGTTTTCTGAATATGCTTTTTTTCCCCCAAACAAGAATGTATTTTCAGAACATTTCAGTTATTTTTGACCTTTTTTGAGCTTTTTTAAAATCAAAATAGGCTAAAATTCAAAACATATGCCCTTGAATGTGAAATATTAATGTCAGGATACCGACAAAGAGGCCTGCTCCTCATTTTCACTACCTGATATAAGTAATTTTACCCACATACTGGATGTACACAAAAAGAAAAAAAAACAAGGCTGCAAAGACAGAACAAATTTAAATTACTGAAGCTTCACCATGCGCATGGAGGCATGCACTAACTTTACTGTGGTCCTATAAATTAAATATGAGTCCTCACAAGACTAAAATGACTCATTCACTTTTCACCTAGAGAGAAAGAAAGGAGGGGTCTTCCTGGAAGTGGTTCCACTTTGCATATTTCAAACATTTATTCTGCTTGGGCGAAGCTAGATCATGCAGGTGATAAGGGACCTTTTTGGTACACTGGCACTTCCACTGCTCTGCCCATGCGTCAAGTGTGACTCAAAACTGACTGCGAGCATGGCATGCCTCACCTTGCATGCAAACAGCCTGTCCTTCTCCATTGGGTTGGCTGTGTGTTGCCTTTCTTTTTGCTCCGGTACCGTCAAGCTCCACGCTCTCTTCTGTGCCTGCCTGCTCTTGCCTTTATGACTTTCTGAGGTGTGGCTGTACCCAGACCGGTCATCACTTTCTCCAGGGGGAGAAAGCTCCCTTTCTGTGCTGCAGAAGGAGCTGGTGCAGCTGGAGGGGGAGCTACTCCTGGAGCTTCTGGCCTCCTTGTCCTTAACTGGGCTGTCTGCACTCCTGTTGCATGTTTGAGGTTTGTCCTCAGCTACACAAGCACTAGGTAGCATCCCCTGTGTTCGTTCACACTTTGTCTCCACCTCACTGTCGTTGTCCTCCTCATCATCGCTGGCCAGCCAGTCAATGGAATAGTCCGAATCTGAAGCTGACATCCTCGGCCACAGGTCCTAACCACCACTGACCATCACTGACCTGTTGGAGTAAAGAAGAGCCTGCTGTTACAACTACAGAAATGGCAAAATGCAATGCTGATAACAGCAAGCAGGGCCATAAAGAATCAAAAGCATTCTGGAGACAAAAAGGTTGTTTGTTAGTGTAATTGCCTTTGGCCCTCAAATATCTCTGACGCATTCAAATGCTGTCACCTATCTGGACTGAACACAGAGATTAACAGCCGAGCAGGCATTGCTGGGTACAAATGCCTACCTAAGCATGCGGTCCCAGTGAAATCACGACCCTGTGAGGTAGCGACATAGGGCAGACAGGCCACCATCCAGTCACAACACCTGAGCCTCAAGTGCAGACTAAGGATAAACAGTGCCCATATAAAAGACTAACTGCTTCACAAGCACTGGAAACCACCAACTGCCCTTGAAAGCTTCATTAGATTATATATTTGCTGTCTGAGAGCTGACTCTTGACTTCTGCACAGTCATCAGTCTTTAGACTGAGAATAAGGTGTCATAGTGGTACAAAAAATACTATTGTACTCTTAATTATAAATTACAAACATACACGTTTCTAATATTGTATAACATATAAACAATTACATATGGAAATATTCAGGCATCTATATGAGCAGTTATCTACAGCCATGCATAAAACATAACTGTTATCCAGTTTACATGCAGGTATCCACTGTGATTTTCTCCTCATTACAAAACCTTTACAAATGTGGTGTGCACACGCTTAGATACTCGCTTGTTTATTCAATGAGACTGGAACACCTCAACCATGACGACCACCGTGGGACACAAACAATAGCCCTTCACAACAGCCATTTGAATGGAGCGACACTGCCCCATACATTACACATTAGATAAAATATGTACAGCTAAACCTCACTTGAAAACTGAACGGTAAAACATTTGGAGCAGATTAACAGAAAGACTGGAACGCCTGCATCATGCTTTTGTAGCTCCAAATGAATCAAGTGACTGAGATTCTTGTGATGTGGTTTGAGACTTCTTTTTTTCCCCAATCACAGCTTTATTAGTCTTCTCATCTGTGGGTTTTTTGTAACAGTCACATTGAGATGTACATGTTAACAGTGAAGGTGTAGCATTTGAAATCATGTCTGCAAATGTTTCTTTGTTTAAATGAGCAAGTGGCACAGGAGACAAACAGAGCAATTGCGAAAGCCCCCTGTCTCAGAACGGGGAGGAAGGCTTTTTTTCTCCAGGATTCACACAAGGGTGACACCATAAAGACAGCTATAGGGTATACATGGACTCTAAACAGCATGTCTATTTAAAACAAACTGCTGGAGGTGTCTGGAACATGATGCTTCTAAAAATCAGCTTCTCCCATATTAAAATGCATAAGACCAATAAAACCAAGAAGGCACCTGCTCTTTCTTTCAAACACAGTTGTGCTATCGGTTTATCAATTCTCTTCTGAATTACCGCACAGCAAACATAAACTTTTGATCTTGACAAATGACCACAATTTATTTATCAACTAGATATTAACTGGAGCTATATTTAGCTTTAAACTTATCATCTGGGTATGCTACATCAATTCCTACATTAATTGCTCCACAGATGGCGACTAGGCCTATGAACACGTTTCCTCTGGAGTAATAAAAGTGGCATTATGTAACAGTCTGCCGTAGACACAGCAGTAAACACGTCTCTGAAAGGTAACAAACCACCGGTGATATCATGACTCTAGCCAAGCTTATCGCTTTTGTTAAGCAGCCAAATCCGTTACAACCATGAAGCTGGGCTCAAAATCAGTTACAATGGGATGGTGAAGAAACGTGAGAATGTGATCACCAGACCCCTCATTTCTGATCTCACCTCAGATGGCCAGGCACCGCTCACGGAAAACAGCCCACAGTGGACCACTGCCGAGAAAGTTTCAGAGGAAACTTGAGTAAAAGGCTGTTTAAATGGCCTTCGTGATTTTTTTCTAACTCTTCTTTTTGGTGGTAACTCAAGAGTTATAAATAAAAGCGTCATTATCGTAAAGTGGATCCACTTAAAAGATAAGCGTAAAGATATGCAGCCTACACGGACAAAAATAACACCTCAGCGTTCACAGATGTAAAACTGCTCCTATAACAGCTGTAACAGGCAACAGGTCAATCAGGCAGCCACCCCCCCACACACACACACACGAAAAAGAAACGAAATATAACGAAATCTCGTTTAAATCGTGTTTAGTTGAGTTACCTGTAGGATTTATGAGGGGTGGGGCACCGTCGACAACTAACACCTCACCACACTATGAAGCCAAATGACCACACTAATTCACGTTTTCCTGACACAAATGATTAGATTAACTGGACTTAGATGACTAGACTAACGTTTTGAAATGATCTTTAAGGACACTGTAAATGTTAAAGAGCCCCGAGCTCCAGTCTGTAGTGCTCATAGGATTTACAACAACATTGTATTCTTATTGACACTGTCGTTAAAACGAGAAGAAAGACCGCGCCGTGTTTCTGAACGGGCCTACACGATCATTACACGGCTAATCGGACTCCGGAGGTTCATTTACCTTCCCTAAAACCGGACGGAAATGCCTGAAGTCCCAGTAAATGTCCACCGCGTCCATTATGTAAATACATGCGCTCCGTATATGACATTTCTAAAGTACACGTGCCCGCCGCCGTTTATTTCTCTCCTCTAAAGCGTCCCCGCTGGTTTAAGGAGGAGGGCAGCCGTACCTTGCGCGGACGGAGGGAATCGGCTGGTTTCCTTTGTTCAGCAGTAAATCCAGGACACTCGGGCGGCGGCGGCAGCAGCCAGTCTCCGATGTGACGTGCGTGTGGGCTTCGCAGCGATGCGGAGCTGCGATTGTGCGCCCCGTGTTACTTCTCCCAAGGCAACGTGTCTGAGAGAGAGGGCGGGTACACAGAGCCTGGGCTCTCCGATTTGCGCTCCCAGACTCACGTCTGACAAATAGTGTCTGCGTTTGAAGGCGGCCACGGCCGATAGGCGAGCTCAGCTTACATATTCAAATGAGATGGAAATCGAGAAAACACGTGGACACGCGGATCGGTTTCAGTCCAGCAGCCGGACAGTGTGTGTGTGTGTGTGAGAGAGAGAGAGAGAGAGAGAGAGAGAGAGACTGTGTCAACTCTCAACTGCTTTTAACTGCCTCTGGGTAATAATATACATGGATATTAGAAAGGTATAATAAACAGACAGCAGTCACAGAGCCCGGGAGACTCGCCCTCAGCCTCAGCGTTGCTTTTGTCAAATTCACTTGTTGGTACGTCGTTTGCCAAAACCTCCCGTTTTTAAGAGGTATGTCTGCGTGTTGGGCAACTCAGGATGATGGCATGTGTGCCCCCTCGGCTCGAGTCCAACTCTTAACGTAAAGCGGAGGTTTTAAAAACCGACATGCATTTGAAACGCTAGTCTGTGTGAGTTAGAAACCGCTTCCTAGCCGGAGCTCCGCGGCAGTCCTCGCCGCCGCGCCGATTTTAGAGCGTTTCTATCTCTCTCTCTCGATCCCCTCTCTCTCTCTCTCGACCCCCCCCCCCCCCTCTCTCTCTCTCTCTCTCTCTCGACCCCCCCTCTCTCTCTCACTCACTCTCTCTCTCTCGACCCCCCCCCCCCCTCACTCTCTCTCTCTCTCGACCCCCCCCCCCCTCTCTCTCTCTCTCGACCCCCTCCCTCTCTCTCACTCACTCTCTCTCTCTCACTCTCTCTCTCGACCCCCCCTCTCTCTCTGCCGGCCCGTGTGTGCACAAATTTCTTCATTTCGTAACTGCAAACAGACCGATGTGAACATATTGACCCGGGCGCTGGTTGGCTGCGTGTGTCGGAGACACGGGGCCGCTCGGATGTGGAGCAGGGCGAATGAATGAAGGAGGCTGAACGTGAGCCGCCGCCGTGTGTGTGTAGCCCAGTTCGCTCCCCGCACGACACGTGACGCATTTACGCGCTCGGAGTCATGAGGCTGCCGGGAGGAGGGTCCTCCCTCCCCCGAAAAAACAAGGGCTGCAGTCCGCAGAGCGCTGCGAGCCAGCACACACGTCACTGGTCCGGCGGAGGCTGCGCCAGAGCTCCGCGGAGACCATCCAGAGCCTAAGAATACTGAACTCCGGTCTCTGCGGAGGATGTTTCCTGCGTGACTGTGCCGCTCAGGCTGCCTCCTGATGTAGGCCTGACTGTGCCCACACAACAGGATTTACACAGTCCTAACCCAGGCTGACCCTCCCCCACAGACAGATCTCAAATCAGGACCCTGTCTTTCTCTCGTCGCAGCCGTCATACTACAAGATTTGCCCAGATTAATACATCACACACCTTTGCATCACGCTCACCACCCAGAGTCCCGGCCAGTCTGGGGTCTCGCAGAATTTCTCGCGTGACAACATCGAGGCACAGGTTGCTAAGGTGTTTTCATTTATTCCTTTATTTTAGTTGTATGTACACTTTGCAGCGAAAAGGCGAAGTTTTGTACAACTTTGTTAAGAATAAAATAAATATTTTCCTTCTTTTAAATAAGCAATTTAATAGCGGTACCTGTGAAAAATTTGTATTACAATAGCGACTCAGTAATGTTACTTATTTCCATTTTAACAAAAAGTCTTACATAGTGGACCTTTAATATTTACGATTCTGAATTGGTGCAGCCATGATTGAACTGCGAGTAGATAATTGTTTAAGACTGACCTAAAATTGGGACACCTTTTGCAATTGTCATGAGGGGCTAGTATGGACCAGGCTTTAGAATTTCCATAATAATTTTACCATTACGCTGAGTTGGATGCACTGCATGACAGCATACACTACCTATTAGCATATATTGCTCAGATCTCCATTTTCTTTTACTGTGAGCACTTTGAACAAATTCACTCCCGTGAATTTTAATGGTCATAACAACAAATCACTACAATTAAATCTGAAGCATCTTGTAAAGGAATGTTTTTCTCTGTGAAATCCTGTAAGTGAAAGCAACTTTTTACAAAAAGAAGAGTCAGTATTGGCTTCAAACAGTTAAAAAACTTTGCTGACCTAGTTTGTGTGCCTGAATGTGCTCAGATTTGTCAATGATTCTGAGTTGAATTTTATTGCTTATAAATATGAACAGTAAAAACAAGCTTAATGATTAGCCTAGTTACTGCTGTAGTAAGACTTAGAATGTGTTGAGAAGTGAACAATTATAAATCTTGACTCCTGAATAATTGAAGAAATCCTGCTCAGAATTCTGTGTAATGTGATGACTCAGTCATCAATGTGGCTCTATGAGGAATGTGGCACCTCCTTACAACAGTGAATTTTTGTGTATCTACAGGCATTTCATAGCTCTTGCTGCTGTGTCGAAAGGGACCGGTTTAAGTAAATTGTGACCTGCGATGGTGACGAGAGAACGCAAGTGATGACTCACTCTCTCTCTCTCTCCCTCAGCTGGTCTCAGGGGGAGTTCTATGGTGAAGGGCCAGGCGAGGATTCAAAGCCTGGAGCCAGTGAGTCACAATCCTCCTCCTAGAGAAACGTGAGCGCATGTGGGAGACACCCACCCGTCCTCTCTCTATCCTCCCTAAACTCCCATGAAAATCATAATTCATACAAACAGGATCAAGGACAACATGTTTCTTCCTCTCTCTATCTCTCCCTTGCTGTCTTTCTCCTCCATCTATCCCTCTCTCTCATTCTCCCTCTCCCCCTTTCTCTTTATCTCACATCATATTTAACACAGGAACACTAAAGACCCAGAGATAAACAAAAAACACTGTGACATCCTGACTGCGTCAGTGGTATCGTTCAGACCATTTAACAACCGGGTGCAAACATGTCTGGTTTTAAATGTGTACTGTCTTCTGGGAACGTGGCTTAATGTGGCCAGTAGTGGGCAGGTCCCGTGCTAACTGTTTTTAGGAGAGATCTGCAGAGCACCTTGTGGTAGTGAGTTGACAGGGTGTGTGGTGTACTTTTGTTTTATGGCAGCATGAGGAGAGAAGTGGCTCAGCAATAGAGAGAGGGAAGGAGAGAGAGATAATAATAACTAATCAAGAGCACTGAGATAGCAGGGGTTGCAGTGTAGTTGCTGGTGTCTCTCTCTCTGTATTTATTGCGTTGCTTTCTTAAGTACACCTACTTGGACATTTTATCAGGAACAATTACCACATAGGTACACTTTGTAGGAGTACAGTCACTGACTGTAGCCTGTCTGTTGCTGCACAATTCATCAGCCACCGTCAACTGCAACCATAAACAGAAAAGGTCCACCGCAGGACCACCATTGACTAGATATTATTTGTTTGCAAGATCATTTTCAGCAGACTCCAGCATTTTGGTGGGTGTTGTGCTAGCACAAGTATCTCAGGCACAACAGTGTTGTTGGGGTCATGAAATGACCACAGGCCACTCTTGGCTGAATAACCAGGTATTATGTGTTTACATGCCATTATGGTGGTCCTTTTCCATTGATGGACAGGGTAGATGGAGGCTGATAAATTGTACAGCAAGAGATTAAACCTACACAGTGCACCTGTGTTTATGATAAAGTGGCCAGTGTGTTGCTACAAGGTAGATGAACCTAATGAACTGTTCATATTGAGAGAATTATTATTCAGCACTGTCTTCTGACTGTCCAGCTGGGAGAACTTTACATGCTGCTAAAAACAGTAGAGGTGACCCACCTGCTGGGCCACTGTCTGACTCAGTGGTCAGTCGCAGCCTCCTGGTGTCTCATTTTCAGTTCTCAGTTGTTTACCGCCTCTGTGAGCTGAGTTGACAGTGGCATAGGTTTTGGCACATCCAAAGCATCACAGTCCTGCACCACATCACATGAACGTTTAGGGAGAAAACACACCTGCTTTGTTTACTCAGGGCCTTTTGATAAGTACATTTCAAGGCCACTTGACACTCTTAAAAACGATTTCTTTGAGTGATTAAAGAATGATGTTTGGTTCCCTGAACAACCATGTTTGATAAAGACATTTGTGAATGTGAACAAACCTTTTAATAGTTTAAAGCATCTTCACATAATGTAAGTATTCTATGCTCATTTATGGGTTTGTCTTAGAGCCTTTATATTATATTGAGGTTCTTTACACTTGAAAGATTCTTCACACTCACACTTCTCATCTACAGAAATGGTTCTGCAAAACATCATTGACTGAAATCCATTTGAAGTGTGAAGAACACTTTTTCGCACCCTTGTTTTCAAGAGTGAAGGAGACAGGAGGAACGCTAAAACCTTTACAACTAATCTGATAGTATAACTCTTATCATAACAACACCTGCCACTGTCTCTTGGATTTTTTGTCTCTTTCACTGTTTACACAAAACAATTATAGTACAATTATCACTTGTCTATAAGAACTGCTGTAAAGCATAGACTGAATTCCTGCTAAGCTTGCGGAAAAGTCCAAATGGAGACAAAAACATGATTATGGTGCATTTGAGATTACAGTGCTGCTTCGAGATAATTATGGGTTTATTGTATTTAATTATAGATTTTGGAGAATCACAGGCCTCCAAGTCTTACTGTACCAAGCATAAAATGTGCTCAGGGAATTGAACTTTTACTAAGTCCAGCACCCACTCACTCTGCCACGATCCTCAGGTAGGATCGATCTTCACTTCAGTTGAATAGAGAGAGCACTTCCTTTCACAGCGGAGCTGAAAGCTTTCTCACCGTGACTGAATTCATCTCTAAATAAATCACAAAAGCTTTGAAGGTCACCACTGGCATGACTCCTTTCACAACCTTCAATTACAAGGGTCCTTGCACATGACAAATTCCAGCATGGGTTTTTGCCTCCACACATACACTCTGCATGGTGCTCGTCTCCTTGTTCGTGTGTTAGGGTCTGAGATGACTCAGAGATGGGAAGTGGTGTGGGGATTTACGGGTGCTGTCAGACAGGCCGTATGATTCAGGGGCTGATGGAGAGAGAGTGGCGATCACAGCTGTGATCTCTCTCTTTCATTCCCTTACTCTCATTCAGAAAATACAGGGAAAGGCACTTCAGGCCAGGCACAAAGCGGACAGCGTAGGGGCTCAGGATATGGAGGCTGTTTTCTCTGTGCATGATGTGTGAAGTGCATATGAGCATTTGTCCTCTACTTCGCTTTAGAGCAAGTGAGACATAAATAACACACAGCCATATGGAAATGGAATAAATTGGAATATATACTATCCATATAAAATGTAACTATACAGTACTGTGCAAAAGTCAGAGACCACACTTCATTTATTTATTTACCAGTCACGATGGCCATTTTTGAAACAGAGAAAAGAAAACAGACAAAAAAAGATGACAATTTTCAAAAATTCAACAAAGAAGCTGCTGTCGTGCTTAGAACAATGGACTGACCACCCTAGACTTCAACATCACTAAATGTATTTGGGATTACTTGGATTGCAAGAAGCATAAAATGCAATAAACTCCTAATATTGAACTTTGGGAAGTCTAGAAAAACCTCCCTGTAGATTTCTTTCAAAAAACAAAAAAAACAAGTCTTGTGAAAAGAAAAGACAAAAGGTGCACACACAAAATTATATTAGATTTTAATTATTGAGACGTCTGTGTAATGTTCTGCTAAGAATACTCTTGTATCCAAAAGTCTGAGACCACATTGAAAATCTGGGTTTTTTCAACTTGGAAATAAACAACAGAACATTTTATTTAAAAAAAAAAAAGAATAAAAATAAGTTATGACAAAATGATGGAGATTCTGTACTATTTCAGGGTCACTGTTCTAAATTAAGCCAATTTGTAACAACATGTTGAGGCCTTATGATAAATTAATTTCAGTCTTATCTCTCCTAGGCAAGGACATGTTCAGACAACTCTCAGGAGGATTTGATCTACTCATCAGATGGTTTTGCACAAACTTCTAGCATCCTTCTATTAAATTAGAAAGGAAAGCAAAAGAGAATCATTTTCACTAGTATACTGAGACTTTTGGACTCAACTGTGTTCTCCTTTTTACCTAACACTGAAAAATAAATAGCTTAAATAATTACTCAATGGCTGTTTTGACTTTAAATTCGATACAAGAAGAGTAGTCTCTGACCTTTTTACAGTACTGTATATGTAATATCATAAAAATAACAACTTTGACTAAAATGTAATAAAGTTGACTATGACTTTGTAAAACACTCCAGTAGGTGGAGGGGAGCACTTACTTAAATATAAAGTTAAGCACAGTTGATACATCAAAAATATTTACTCAGCCTTAGAAATCAAACAAATCAAAATTGGAATTTTGAGATAAAGTGTTTATTTGAGTTGAGCCACCTTAGGCTTTTTCTTGGTGGATGGTATATCTAAGTTGCCAGTTTTTTGATATACTGTATTATATTTCCAATATATGCCATTTTGTGTGGGCTTACAGGGACATTTACAATATAGGCTGAAGGGCAACTGGATAAAAACCTGCAGTATGGAAAAACTGCTGTTATGTTACGGTACTAAGAGAGAGAGAGAGAGAGAGAGAGAGAGAGAGGGAGAGAGTGTTTGTGTGTGTGCATATATATAAAGTTGAATATTTGAATGAATTGACCCTTCTAAGCATAATTACAAGTAATCAACATCAGCACAAACTACAAACAGAAAGACAGAAAGAGAGAGAGAGAGAGAGTTTTTCTCTCTGCTATGATAGCTCCTTGCTGTCATTTGCATGACAGAAAAAAAGTGAGCTAAAAATGCATCAGGTTTTTTAACAGCAGCTTCTTGCCTCATGGGTTGGTCAGCAGCAGCCTGATACTCCATCTGGCAGGATTATTCCAGAAAGAGCCTTCATCGCTCTGGGAGGAAATCCATGTGCTGGGGAGGCAGGGGGAGATGTGCGGTTATTGATTATGTAACTGAGCCTAAGTCAGCTGTACATAACAGGCTTTTAAAACGTTCTGTTCTGGACCAACTCCACTCCCCACTCAACTCACACAGCCCACATTATCAACACTTAATGAATTAGTAAAGCAACCTGCATAATTAAAATGGCTGACCGCTGCAGAGCCAGATGCTGAGGTTGTGTTTGTTATGAAGCCACTGAATGGGCAATCATGCGGCCTTTCACTGAGAGCATGTGTGTATGTGTGTTCTCTCCAGATGGTCTGATTGCTTTTCTTTAGAGTATACCAGCCAGATGTACCCTTGCCATTATGCGGGTTTTGATGTTCTCGCTGCTCTTTTAAGGACTGGTCAGCATTGATGTGGCCGCACATGGAGCCCATTTGTTGCATGCCTGTCATGCCCACCTTTTAGCTCCTACACAAAGGATCCTGAAAGAAAAAAAAACAGTGGATTCAGCAGGGAGCTAGGGCCTATAATCGCTGTTTGTGTTTGTTTATAGGAATATAACATACTCAAAGCATACACATAGGACTATATAAATCATGACATGTAGTGCTGTTGTCACGATTGGCCCCTCCCAGTCCTGTCCACGTGCTCCTGTTATGTTTTGGTTTAGCCCACTTGTTTTCTTTGTTTTGGTTTTTAATCCAGCCCCCTTATTTAGTAACTCCGCCCCTGATTGTTTTCACCTGTCCCTCATCATCCCTGTGTTGTATTTAAGCCCTATGCTTTGCCCTTTGTTTTGTCGGTCTTAATTTGATGTTTGCTGGATGTTTTGTTTGTTTGGATGTAGGTTTGATGTTTGATTGTATGTTCTGTTGGAAGTATTTGGGTTTGTGTTTCATGAGTGTATTTCAACATGTCTGTCCCTAATTCGATCCGTGTTGGCTTTATGGACCTGGACTGTCATGACCACGACCCTGGATTTGCCCTCAATAAAAGTCGCTTATCTCAGCATATGTGTCTACCTCCTCGCTACTCATCAGAATTCAGAGACTAACCATTATTAGACCATGATAAAGCACTTGCATAAGGAGGAGGAAAGTCAAAGGAAAATAAGTGAAAAAACAAGAGTTTCTAAAATCATAGTTAAAAAATATGAAAACATAAAGAAAAAATGGGACTCCTAACAACTGTGCTAGATCTAGTAGACCTACAAAACTCTCCATCAGATAAGCAGGAATTAAAGTTGTGTTTATATTCAAGGGAGAAAATTAACTCTTGCTTCAGATCTGAAAAAATCCACAGGTGTTTCTCTTTATCCTTCCACTGTGACAACTCAACACTGTGGGTCTTAAAGGATGTGTTTAAAATTGTATTTGGGATTTTTTGGATTGTGAGACATAGAGAATGCAACCATGTTCTAGTGACTGAATTTTGCAGATTTTGTTGTAATGCTGAAAGCAAGTCTACCTAAAAGAAAGGAAGCTTTAATAAAGACAAAAGGTGTGGACACAGGAAATACTGGAAAACTATATTACTGTGTATTTGGGCGTAAACACTTCTAAACTGTGTTCAGTTGAACATTTCTTTTCAGTTTGCTCTTTCCTGACAAAGAAATAATTCGTGTTTTTGTGTGTGCTTGTATATGTTTGGGTAAAAATGTGTGTGAGAGGTCATGTAGTCTCAGTTGAACTGAAGCACAACACCCTTCCAGGAAGCCTGCACTGTGACTTTAAAAGGCTGGACCTTCTTCCTCCCTCCTCATAGTTATCCCCCCCCCATGTGTGCATGACTGCATGTGTTTATGTATTTTATGTAGACATTTCTCAGTGAATACTCTGGTCAGTCACATGTGCAGTTTGAAAGCTCCTCGTTCGTTTTTCCACAGATAGTTCACATGGAGGCAGGACACTGCCTCAAGTCTGGCAGCGAATCACAATCGAATCTTTAATGGCTGTGTGTGTGTGTGTGTGTGTGTGTGTGTGTGTGTGTGTGTGTGTGTGTGTGTGTGTAAATGTCTGAATGGCTGCCAACACAGCTCAAGCGGCAGTGGGATATCTCTCTCTGTGCGGGGCTGGATGCTCCATGTGACTGGGGTGTATTTTAACTGGATTATGTAAGCAAACTAGCCCTGCCTGCACTCCATGTACAGATGAAGAAGGGCTCCACATGATCCACAGCATTGTGAACTCTTCAATCTGCCACCAGTCCAAGAAATCTACATTTAGTTCCTGCACTAGTCTGTGGGCCAGAACACGCTGGCCTGTCCCTTAGGCCTGACAGGCTTTGTGTTTTTGCCCTTCCAAAATGGAGCTTAATGTTTGCCTTCCATAATAGGGGAAGATTTCAGTATTAATTTTAACGGGACCTATTCATGCTATTTAAAGTAGATCTAATGCTTGGCTGAAAGCCCCATCTAAGTGATATAGCAATAAAAGTTTTCAGTTGGCAGAAGCGTTATAAACCTGGTAAGCAGATGTAAACAGCATGTCCAGGCTGCAGTTGGAAATGAGCTGACAGATCTATGGGAACAAGCATGTGATACAGTCACACTTGTCAACATTTAGGCACTAATATCAGTGCCAGTTCTCCAACTAACTAACCAAACAAAATGGAAAGAGATAAATGACTAATATGCATGTAACACCAAATAATAATGATAACATTTAGTTTAGCCTTTAAACTACAAGCACTCACATTAGCAGCTACATTACTAAACTTATACATATTTTACTGAATGATAAGTCTTAGGATATAACACTGAAAAATATGCATGGAGTTAAAGGGATTACATCCATGTCTTCAATGGACCCAGAGTGGAAAATACAGCGTCTGACAGAAGCCAGATCAATTAGAGCTGTTTGTGCCTGACTGCACAGACTTCTACTGTCTCAGTGGTGAAAAGATGAGTTAGTTAGCATCAGAGTGCCACACTGAGATCACCCACAGCCCCTCTCTGTATCTTCTAATTCAATCATGGTGACACCATCCCCAACAGATTGGATCATTCACCATTCTGGTTTTGTAATTGGTGTGTACTGTAGCCAGAAAATAGGATAAGAAACACTCATAACAGTTTTTCCCAAGCTCATCTGAAGTCTGATGCACATGTTTATGTTTAGCCAATAGGCTAAGACAGTGATTCCCAACCCAGGTCCTTGAGCTCTGCTGCCCTGTATATTTGGGTATTTTCCCGACTAAACAGCTAAATGACCTCTCCAAGCTCTGCCTACAAATGAATTCTTTCATAGCAGCTGTTATGAAGTTGGCCAAACTTTAGAGAACATTGGCAAAACTACTGTTCAACCTACACCCTGAGGTTTCTGACTGCCAGGGGCCTTTTGGGGCCTCAGACTACAAGGCCCAAGGGGCATCTAAAACATGGGACAATCCACTATATATATGCAACAAATAAGAAATGTTTTCAGGCTAGTCTTATGTTTTCAGTTATTAATGACTGAAATATTCTTGCTGACATTCAAACTGGATGTTGGTATTTACCTGTCTATGTGTATACATTCCCACTCACATTTAATAGAAAATTTGTCATGGTTGTCCCCAGATCTTTGTCAAGGTTGTCCCCAGGCTACGCCACTGAGCTGGACTGTGATGTTGGAGCTGATCAATTACTAGGCAGTTAAAAAGCACAACAATAAAAAAATAACAAAACAAACCTACACTTAGTCATACACCTACACCTATCCTGAAAGTTTGTGCTGTTACCAAAAAGAACACCATGTTTTTAACATTTTAAAATGCAAATTATTTGTTTCAATTCTATGTTTGAATTGTAAACAGTCACTTAATCAGCATTAGTAAACACTGATCTCTAACCTGTGCATCATTGATGGTGATATGCATTTGTGATATATAAGTAAACAATTGAGAATGGAGAGTTAGTAGGATCGCATCAATTGCTGACTGAATGTGAACATCACAAATGAAGGACTGTAAGATTGAGCAGAATCCCCCTTTCCAGTTAAATGCCCAGGAGCAGGGTTTTAGAGCCAATTCTCTACATGTTTATCTGGTTTGCAGGTTGTAGAACCCAAAATTGTGATAATTGTCCAATGTATAACCACAAATGCACTTTACTCGGTCAAAAATATAATAAAATCCAGTAATGTAGTAAACTGCCCAATAATGTAACACAATGTCTTAACTGTGACAATGCAATAATATTTTTACCAGTAATGTAATGTCTTATTACATTATTGGGTATTTATTACATGTTCAGGATGACCATACATAATACCTTATTATATTATTGGAAATGTATTATGTTTGTAAGTTCTCAGTAAAAATCTTATTACCTTCTCAGTTAAAGCACTGTATTAGATTACTGGACAAAGCATTACATTATTGTGTTTTATTATACATTATTGACCAGGTTAAGTGCAAAATTTCATTACATTTCTGCTTGTTATTACATTACTGGGAAATTATTACATTATTGCATTCTACACAGGTGGAGAGAGAAACAAAGTCATGCAGACAAAACATGTATAATGTAGACTGTAAACATAATTACAAATGTAAAATGTGCATAAATGTAAACATATTCATCAATGACATGTGCACTGGGAAGGAGAGATCATTGTGGGTAATGTATGCTTTCCCTCTCCACCACCAGGTGAGTGTCTCCAACTCCCCTCCCCACTGAGCAAACGAAGAGAAACGTGGGTTTTACATAAGTTTTTTTTTCTCCCTTCTCTTATTTTTTATTGGGCCCGTACATTCTTAGACTTGCATAATGTTAAGAGGCCCACATTAGGGCTATAATTCTTCTGTTTGGAACTCATCCTGATCTTCAGAAGTTAAAAAGCACCTGGCCCGGTTCCAGTGCTGGGTTCTGCGGGACAGCATTGTGACTTGAGGGCAGCATAGCCAAACTGGAGTGTTCTTTCATACATCACATCCCATAGCTAGAGAAAAGCTCAGCCATTTCTTAAAGGGACATAGTCTAAACCCTTAGAAGCTGCTATTATCAGCAGCGATAGCAAAAACATGGTCTAGTTCAATATCAATTATCTCTGACTCTAATCACATTTGTAGGTAGACACAAAAAAAGTCACCTTTACATTGTTGCCATGTTTTTGTAACAGCTTGACATGGAAGCTAATGAAAAAGTATAGACTATAACCTGTCAATACACAATGTAAATTGAATGTAAATGTAATACATTGTGTAACTTTGTAATTACATATGTACAGATGTATCAATTACATAGTATACCAAAATGAAAGCAATAACTCTCAACATTTACAGTTTGTTATATGCCTGTATTGTCAAATTGCTGTTGCAATTTGTGTGTCCATTTTTGTAATTTTTTTTGCAAGTTTTGAAAGTTGGGCTTCCATTTGCATTGTGTTTTGTGAACAGACCAAAAGGTTAAAATTTAGGTGTAAAATTTCTTTTAAAAATATTGTCATCATCAGTTGAATTATAAGTTAAGAATGTGGTTCCTTTGCCTGTAAAGTTGCCATTTTGAACATGCAAGGTTTTGTTCCACAGCAAAACTACATATGGGTTCATATATCTATATAATTCACAGTTTAGTTTCACACAAATTTGCAAATAATGTATAGGTGTTGAATAATATGCAATAAGAATAATTACAACAACAAAGCTAGACAGCTGATATGGCTCTTCACATTTCAACTGTGCTTACTTTCAGTGTCGGTCACATGTTGGCCATGAGTATTCATATCATCCTACATTCAAACACAGTGCTAACATCTGTGCTGGTGACATGTGGCTGTTTTATGACACTTGTATCACTGCAGGGCTCTGTGGGGCCCTATGGGACTGCTTAGATAAGGAGCAGAGGATGGAGAGACAGGTGTTAGAGCTATGTGGGCCTGCCATGCATGTGAAGAGAGCATGAAGGATCCAAAGGATGCCAAGGTTTATGTATCTGATGCTGTTTCGGGGGCATCTGGAGCCAACCCGTGGAGTTATGATCTTATTCCTGTATACACGTGACATGATCCCTCTCACTCTCTCTCACTCTCTTTCCCATCTCCCACCCTGTGCCCTAGAATCCCTTACTTATCTATCCTCCATGCTCTCTTTTCTGCCCCCACCCTTTCTTGTAGTGAACATGAGTGCACACATGCATGCAAATATGCACGCATACACATGCAAACGCTCAAATGTGCCTCCTTTGCTCCTTTGCTTAACTGCATTTAAGGCATGAACAAGCTGAGGGAACGTTAAGCTTTTACAGCTAGGAACACACTGGCTCTGATAATGTACACCATATGTACATCACACGCTGCAGCGCCTGCCTTTGTTTTACCAATTCTAGAATTTCAGTCAGTTGAACTTAAATGTGTCTTCCATCATCTACAAATTTGTATTTGAACAATTTTTAAATTACATTGATTTGATTTCTTTGGGATATGTGAGCCAGTGTTGTACTATTTAAGCCCATACAATCAAATCAGCTTATTGTATCCTAAATCATATTATTCAATAACTGCATGGAAAACAATATAAACTGCCTG
Source organism: Pygocentrus nattereri (assembly GCF_015220715.1). Classification (NCBI taxonomy): domain Eukaryota; kingdom Metazoa; phylum Chordata; class Actinopteri; order Characiformes; family Serrasalmidae; genus Pygocentrus; species Pygocentrus nattereri. The sequence goes on along the minus strand of NC_051221.1, from coordinate 25,193,663 downwards.
AATTACTCTTATACGAAATGGAAGCCTGGACTTACTGATATGTCATGGCTGTATAGCAAGAATTCAGAAATGAATTTAATTCATTCAATGACTAGTAGCCGCTTAAAAAGTAGATTAGTCACTAGAGCAGTTTAGGTTGAAATAGATGAGTTTTTTCTGCAGGTTCTCATAGGGCCAAAACATGTGATAAGCTCTTGTGTGTCCTTTGCTTTGTTAGACTGGGTCAACACCATGTTTTGGGAGCAGCACCATGAGGCCCCCATATATGAACACCACTTGTTTACATGTGAGGACACTGCAATGGACCATGAGCTGTAAGAATGGCTCTGTAATCTGTGGAAAATTCCAGGTCCCCTGTAAAGGCAAGAGAAGAGGGTGGGTACTCTTTCGTGTTTACCTCCCAACCCCCTCTCAAGAAGAGTAAGTAACTAGGTCAAGCACAAATGGGCCTGCTAACAGGCTCCACGTCAGTGGGGTAGAGCAGGACAGGGTAGGGGAGGTAGTGGCTGACTGGGCTGGTCTTTGGGCTGACTGCTCAAGGTGAGGATGGAAATCTTTTACTACCCCTCCTCTACCTTTCATCAATCTGCTACAGTGGCCTGAATTCCACAGGCATTCACTAAAACTAGCCCGTCAAGTGGTTTAACACTACCAATTAGCCTTCTGCAGAATGCTTTAGTTATTTGAGGTATGGAGCAGTAAATCACGCAGGGCTTCAATTTTTAACAAAGTTTTGGCTTTTCTGTCCCAGTAAAATGTCGTATCTGGTGCCTTGCTTAAGTTTATTATATATGTGTCTGTTCCTGTTAAGGCTTTCTGTATGGAAGGTAATGACTGGGTTGGGCTTAAATGGACTGCAGTTTTGTCCATACAGTCATGCAAAGGGCCAAAGGGTTAGATCAGGAAAATATGAGTATTAGGTAACTTAATCAGAACAGCTGGACTTATCTTTAAGAAATATCTCAAAGATTTCTTTCTTTCTTTCTTTCTTTCTTTCTTTCTTTCTTTCTTTCTTTCTTTCTTTCTTTCTTTCAGTGACGTGTTCCCCACGTCAGTCTGAATTATTTTTAGGCACAGCACATGATTGATACTCTCACACCTCCCTCTTCTTGTTCTGTCTTATCAATCCTCCCATTACACCCCCACTTCCCTTCCCTGCAAGCTCTCTTGCCTTCAGCATTCAAATATTTAACAATAATCCATGCATGAAAGAAGAAAATAATATAAATAATTAGTGACAAAACATGGTTTCATAAATGTAAAAACTTGCTTATGTCCAGAACAGGTCAAGAACAGGATGGTCAAGAAAAGAAGAAAGACTTACAAGATATAATTATACATATTACATCTTTTGAGCTGTAACTGATATGTATAACAAACCATCTTAGTCTGGAAATCTGGATGCAGTGCAGAGTGTGCAGGTGATTGATGTCACAGTTGCTGAAGGCATGTGCAGATGGTAATAAGGAATGCATGGGTTAGGTTAGGTCAGTAAACTGTGAGAAATGGTTGCAGAGAACTGAACTTGATTTTGTCAGTCAGTCCTCTGGTAAACAGTGGGACTGACAGCTTTACTGTAATTGTGAGGGTCAGCTCTGTGGCAGGCTCTCAAAGTTGACAAAGGCTACACATGGAGTAACCCTAAACTTATGGTAGTTTCCTTTCCAACAGTGTGGGTACTATTGTGTATGTGTCAGTCTTGGTGTGAACGCCTGTGTGTGAGCTGTTTCTTTGTGAGGGAGATTGTATGTGTGCGGGTGATGGGGAGAATTGTTTAGTACCCAAAACTATGTGTATTAACATCATTTATACAGCAGTTAGTCCTGGCCACATGCTGAATGGTTAAGAAGCGTTCTAACCTTGCTGATATTTCGCCATAAGATCACAGGTTTTTTTACAAACACTGTATCTCCCCGCTGAGATGCCGTTACTAAGCAACAACTTCGACAGCAAGAGATGCTCAAGCTATTTGAACGTTTTTACTTCTTACTTTGCAAACAAACAGAAAATGGATACTTCAAAGATCACATTTGACCTACAGCCAATTTGGTCAGAGTCTGAAGATGAGACTACACTAAATTCCCGTGTTCTGTGTAAGGAGCTGGAGAACAACCTGCCAGCTGTACAACGAGTGAGCAGAGCTCGATACTCTGATGTAGCAATAAGCTGCTTGTTGCTGACATTAAAACATATTAAATGACATGTTCACAGCCCAACTTATTTATTTCTTACTTTATTTATTTAACTGTTGTATACAAGCAATAGAACACTCGAGATTGTGTGTTATCGCTATATCACGTGATATTGCTCGATAACACACTCACTCTCATGTTCTATTGCTTAATTTACCCTGAGTTGATTTTCTGTATTCCACAAAATACTGCAAGCTCCTTTGTTATTTGGTGTGCAGCCTTTTTGAGCTCTGTTCACATTTTTTTAACAGGTGTAATTTTTAAATGACTACTTCCTAACCTGTCTTCAGTCCTCGGAACTAAACAGAATGTTTTGTTACTTTGTCTAAAATGTGGAGGATAGAGGGCCTCCTGCTCTAAGGTTGAGAAACACTGATCTAGATGGTGGAACTTAATATTTCACATTGGAGAAACCAAATAAAAAAAAGGTTGTCAACTCGTCAACTTGCAACACATTTGTTTTGTATTTACTTGCAATATGGTAATGGGTAGCCAAAAACGATCAGTGAAAAATCTTGCAAGATCTGCCTTTTTCTGGCTGTAAATGAATACCGTATTTCTCATGTAAAAGCACAATCACAAAGAAAAAACATATCCACAGTTTGATGAAAAGAGCTTGAGGCTCACTGCTCATCGTGTTCATAAATTTATTGTGTGGAGAAGCTCATTTCACTATGCTGACCTTGCTTTTTTCCATGGCTGGATCCTGAGTTAAAGCCAAATTTGCTCATGTCAGTATGAACATACAAAGTGTATGATCCACTGTAGTTTTAACTGTCTCCAACACATTCACTTTCTTTCTGCGCTGTGCTCGGGTTCTCAGCTCAGCTCAAGGCCGGGTTAGTGTGATTTATGTCTGTCATGTTATGTGAGCATGGTTTTCCTGCTGTGTAGTTTTGTGTTTAAGCTGGGCAAGTCAAAGCTGAGCAACATAGACTAAACTGTTGCAGTGTTTGTGTGCTGTGTGCTGTCTAAATATAAACAGTACATCTGATTGTCATGCTTTTGTGTTAATGATTGGCTAAATGTCAACTTAAGTACACAGCAGATTCATGTTTGCATGCTATGTAAATATTTCATCAGCCTTTTTATTTGTTTCTCATATTGTTTCATGGTTTTAGTGTTTCATGCATTTTTTAACATTCACTTTTATTTTTCTAGCTAATTTGACTGCATATGTTGATGTTACATCATAATCTCATTGATTGTCACACCATTTGAAAACACTAACTACTTTTTACATGGTTTGAACATTTCATGATGAGTGGACTGATAGAAATGATCCAAAATGGCTTAACAACATCCTGTCACATTAACATACAGTTAATAATGTTGCTTTGCTTCTCCTGTAAAACTATTACTTCGGACATTCAAAGTTCTGTTACAACAACATAAAAATACAAAAGCTCATAATTACATAAGCTTATATAATCCCATTGTTTTTATTACACAAGCTCAAGAGCTTAAAGTTTTTTTACTCACAGAAATAAGAGGATCTGATATCTCAACATACAACAGTAACATTAGGCCAGGTGCTGAGTGAAGGAGGACAACTTGCATTTGTCAGTCACTGTCTTGGTGACAGATAAAGGCTCTGTTGTAGCCTAATTGTAGAGAGCTGTGCTCAGGCAGAGTCAGTGGGTTCTTATTAGTGCCTACGGCCACATATGGAGCAGTCTCTGAGCTTTAGCCCATATTACTCCATATAGATGTGACTAGTGGCTCGTAGAGGAGAAGGAGTGGGGGTGGTGTTTCCTGAGGTCATTGGATCCATGCCAAATGTGTATGCGCATGCATGTGTGCGTATGTAAAAGAAAATGTATACTTGCCATTATTGCAGTGAGCATGCTCAAATGTTAGAAACAGCGGAATTTGAGAGGTCCAGTTTTCCTGACTGAAACATTATCTCGAGCGACAGCAGATTAACTGAGGCTCTGCTGACGCTTTAAATACATTACAGCACACTGATGTTTCACAGGACTTGTTGATGGGCAGTTCTTTACACAAAAAACTGAGCTGCCGTTGTACGTCAGTGTAATGTTATACTCCACGTAAAAATGTTCTGGATTGTGTTTTCTTGAAAATTAAAAATCAATAAATATTGAATGAATGCAAAATATAGCATTTGTAAAAGGTATAATATATACAGTCATATGCAAATTTTGCAAAAATGAACACCTTGGTCAAATTACATGTTTCTTTTTTGTAAATGCAAATAAATTTACACATCCTCTGTAGTAAAGAAACTTCAATAGAGCATTTCTTTATGTACATTTTAGAGAATAGTTTTATTTAATTGCTAAATTAAACATGTTGAAAAAAACCTGTTGAAAATATAAAATATGCAGACGTCTAGTCTCTGGAAGTGTTAATTTAGAAAATCAACAATACAGACATGTACAGCATACAGTAGAGTGGAAAAGTCAGAGACTAACGATAAGTAACTAACTTTCCAGTCAAAATGGTCATGATGTACAAGTTATTCATTTTGCAGGAGATATTTCTGATGAGATTAGATGTGAGACAATGCAATTACAAAATGAAGAATAAAGTCAAAGAAAAATAAATGAAAAAAACAGTTTTTAAAATCGTAGTTAAAAAAATTATGAAAACATATAGAGAACAACCGTGCAAGACCTCATCATGTCGATCAGATAAAGAGTGGTTAAAAAGTTGCTTTTATTTGAGAGAGAAAATCAAGCTCCAATCTTTTTTCATATTTAAAAAACATCCACAGGTGTTTCTTTCTATCCTTCCACTCTGACACTCTGACAGCAGACAACACAACAATATGAGTCTAAAAGGTTATGTAACTGTGAGAGAAGAAAAAGAAAATACTGCTGGTTTTCTCAGCAGTGGACCACCCTGGAGTCCAGACCTCAACATCACTGAATGTGTTTAAGGTTACATGGTATACATATATATATATATATATATATATATATATATATATATATATATATATATATATATATGAAAAACATAAAAAAAGCTGAAGCTGAAGAAATTTCAGTTGTCATTACATACATCATAGTTCAACCAGGCACAGCTCTACAGGCTGCAGGAGAAAAATGTGCACAGGGTGAGTGCATCGGTACAAAGCCAGAGCAAATCATTCAAATTTGTGAGCTATGCAGAGTCAAAATGTCACATGAGCTGCTGGTCAAAGGTCACATGAGGAGGTGTAAACTCTGACATGTCCAAGAAAAATGTGGTGCATCTATTCATCCCTGTGGCTATGTCAAGAGGGCCTTTGTTTACTTCTAGGTCTTCCTAGCTGGATTGCATTCATGGAGAGAATGTCTCTAACTAGTTTGAACAGACCACTCACAATAGAATCAATGTCCACATGAACCTGAATTTCAGTCTCAAATGAATCTCCTCACCCTAAACAGTGAGATACTGAGAGAAAGCTTTTCATGTCCGTTAAGTAATTCTCTGAGAGTCCTTGTTCATTTAGGTTCAAATCCTCCTTTTCTCTGTATTTAGTTCTATCTGTCTATCTCTTAGGCAGGTAGTGCATTCTCACACTCGAGACCTAGCACTGATGCAGCCAAAAGCTCTCAGCCCTTCTGGCAGGTTCAACACAGAGACTTTGATGAAGCCATTTGTCTTGGATTCAGGCTCTATATGCTGATTTGTCTCCGACAGAGAGTGCTACTTCATCTTAACAAGGTATAAAAGGAATAAGAAACTTGCATTTGGCAACTAGTTCAGTGCAAAATAGCTTTGCAAAGTGTTCATTTCAGTGGGCCCAAAAGAATGCCAGCGAGGTAAAAAGAGCATCTATTTTGGCTCCTTCTGACTTGACCTTTGACATCACCCTCATGTCAGAAGCTTGAAATTTGAGATCTTGTTGACCCAAAATGCCATTCACTTTTAGAGGTCACTCTCAGGTGCTCCATGCCTTTGGGTAATGTTTCACTGATGAACCTGCTGTTGTGAGGACATGAGGCAGTATATCAAAGTTTCCTCAGGATTAAACCCTCTCAGCCACTGGGATTGTGCTACTCAGATGATGATAAAGTCCCTCATGTACTTCCTCTGTTTCCACACTTCCTTTCTTGTCACTACAGCCTGCTTATGGGAATAGTGTCACAGAGTGACGCAGCATTCTTTGAAAAAGAGGGGCTTTTGTAAGCTTTTGTTTTTTCACTCTGTTGCAGAAGCTTTTTTTAAAAGGCACTTCAAATAAACCATTGGCAATGAAAATGCACTGGTAAAACGATTCTTGAAAGAACCCTTTCTTTACAGCTACTGTTTTTTCTAAGACTTGTTCACTGATGAACGATTCACTTGAAGAATCCATGGCTCCTCAGCAGGGATCACAGGGTTCCTCAGAATGCGGTCTACACCAAGCGAAGAGCAAACAGGGTGAAAGTGATGGTAGGTTTGCTCCAGATCAATCACTGAGCAGCTTCTCTGAGGACTGCCTCTAACCCTGCCCCCAACACGACACAGCCCAGATCATTCATCACAAGCCCAGACTTCTCACGTTCTCCCACACATCACTTCACAACAGGAGCAGATTTAAAGAACCGGATATGATTCATTTTCAAAGAACACATACCTTTATATTCCAAATTCCTTTTTTTACATTTGTATCTTGACAACATTTGTCACAGAGAGTCATTTCCATGTCTGCACTGAATAATTTACCACAGCATTGATCTTTTGCAAGAAGCTGTAAGTCCCTGTATTGATTTTACTTGAATGATTTACAAACGGCTAAACAAAACATGTAGATCCAATATGTATCTGAGGTAATGAAAGAGTTTTTCCCTAGCAAAAAAGGTTAATTCTGATTCCAGGATTGGGATTTAACAGTGTAATACATACAATAAGCACTTGCAAGTCCATGTTACATTTTCAAAATGCAGTATTCATTTAAAGGATGTCTTTACAAATGCTGAAATCCCTGCAAAAGCATGAGTAAACTGATAAATCAGTGTGACTTTATTTTAGTGTTACACTGGGCTCTTTTAAGGGGTGATTAAACTAAGCAGTCTCCTCATTGGTGGTAAGCTTAGCATCACTGTTGTACTGACCTATAACTGCTTAACTTTGTCTTTAAATAACAAATGTAACTTGAAGAAATAAACACAACCTAATTTAGAACAAATTAAAGTAGAACAAATCAATCAAATCATTTTATTACATACATTTTATTAAACCCTCTAAGCATTTTATTAAATCCTAGTTATTAGGCTCAGTGGAAATTGAGGATTGAGGACAATTTTTTTGACTGATAACTGACCATCATTAGTCAGTAATTAATCATTAACTGGAAGGCCTTAAATCAATGATGCAACCTATTAAAATAGCACTTAAAAAAGGAAATGTCTGAAATCTGAATGGCTGAGCCATGTTTGGTGGATACATTGTGGATGCATAAAGGTTCTAAGGTAAAATAGGCCCCAACGAAAACATATTTTTTCAGATTAACCACTATTTTGACATCACTAACATTACATAAAACCCCTCCAAAAACACTGGTGTTCTGTATACACACACACACATACACACACACACACACACATACACACACACACACACACACACACACACCTATCAAAACACACTAACACTCTGTATGACTTTCTTAATAACTCAACTATTGAATTATGCAGAACTTCAGCAGAATTCCCCCGTAACACACATTAGGAACGCCTCATATAGAGCGCTGAAAAGGTGGGGTAGGTTACCATTAGCCACCCGCTTCACCCTGACAGAGACCAATCCCAACACAAACATTCACACACCATAATCCCACTCCCTGACACAGGACAATACAACAAACCCACATACACAACTTAAACCAACAACACCCAACACTAAGCAACACATTGTCCCTTTCTTGGAGGGCACCCACATAACATGAGTCTTTGAATGTGGTTGTCTGCATAGCCACACCTCAGAGTCTCTCGGAGCCAGCACCAGCCAGTAGTGGGTCGCAACAATCTTAAAAAATGTTCTTTTGTGTTAAAAAAAAATGTTCAAAAAAAAATTTTGTTGCTGTCTTTTGTTGCTTACTGTATTTTGTATCCCATTGGTGCAAACCATTTGATTTGACTGACAAAATCAATCACTGTCCAGCATGTCCTTCTTTATAATTTTGCTCATCCATATGTAATTTCCTCACAGCCTTTCTCTCAGACAACACAGATGAAACAGGTGTTTGCTTTCAATATGGTACATTGTTGTAGTTATAGTGCTACTGTGCTCTCAAAAAGTGATTCTGACCTCAACTATTTTTAACTGTGCACTTAATTTTTTAGTTGGCCTATCTAGTGGATTGCTGATTTCCTGTTGCGCCCTCATGCTCAAAATTAAAAAAAAATGTTCCTCTACTTAAATGATAAATCTGCCTTTTAAATAGGATCTGTTGTTTATAAGAAATGGGAAAAACAAACAAAACAATTTAACTGCTACCATTGATGAAGCAATTATTTATTTGTAAGTTAGTGGTTGGTTATTTAATAACTTATGTCCCTAGTGGAAATGATCAACATACGAAATGGTTTGTTTATAAAAAAAACAAGCTCAATGTCCAACAAGCTTTTTTTTATATTTCCCTTTTTTTAATTATAGTGCCTACAATTAGCATAGCATACTCAAAATCATTTGGTGTGTTTTGGCCTCATTGAGTGTTTTGCTGCCTGTGTCACAAATGCTTGGGTTTCTTCTAGCTTTGCCCCTACTGTTTCACTGATGAGTAACACTAAAGTACAATTGTCATTCAGTTGTGATAATTCAAACAGCAAAAATCTCTTTCTTTTCCTCTTTGTACAAAAATTACTACTGGCACTGGAAAAGGAATTACCAATGAGCTATGTAGCACTGAGAGAAGTTTATAACATAGAAAAGAGGCTCTAATGAAAAAATTGCTAGAGGATCCTTAGGCGTCATGAATATTCTTTATTCAGTCATCCTTTATTCATTCATTCAAGTAGAAGATGATTGTGTGCTTACTTGGTATGTGCCCTTCTCCCTGTCTTTCTGTCTCTCTGTCTTACTCTCCTCAGACTTGAGGAGACGCAGGGTGCTGAAAGATCCTGATGATCAAAGCCTCTCATTACGTTAAGATTCCCATGTGCTTGTGTTGTCTCTGGCAAGTGTACCTTCCACTCATCCTCCCACATAGGTTCTCACATGGCATCTGCTCTGTCTTCTTCCCGTCCTGTTTCAATCACGTCAGCAGAACTAGTCATCCGAAACACTGTGGAGAAGGGTGAGGAACGGTCATGGAGTACACACTCTGGCTCCTTCTCTCCTAGACCTTCATCTCTGCTTCCACACTAGACCGAAGACTGAAAGAACTCAGGAACAGCACCTATCTGACTGAATCTGTCCTCTTTGCTGACAGGCCCTGAGCTGACTCCTACAGAAACAACATTTCAGTTTGAAGAATATAATCCACTGGGGGCTCCTTTCATCTTCTGCTCACGTATATTGTATAAAGTGCTGTGTAAAAGTCAGAAACCCTTTCTACGTTATTTCCAGTCAAACTGTCATGAAGGACAGGTTATTCATTTTTCAGTGACAGGAAAAAAGCCGAAAACATATGTTTAATGGAAAATTACACAAAAGCCTTAAAAACTAAATATATTATACATTTTTCCAGTGTGGTGGAAAGGGGGTGCACTGCGGTCCTGGCAGACTGGTGTCCAGCACAATTTAGTGTTTTTTCCTGTTTTTTTTTTTTCTGCCTGTAACACACCAACTAAACCTGGTAATTGACTGTTGAATTCAATCAGCTGTAGAAAAATTAGTACACTGTGCTGGATGTAGGATTGGAGTTTGCCACCTCTGATTTAGTGTCCACCCTTTGCTTCACCCTTGCATTTAGTTTTTTCCTGCAAAATCTCACTTTCCATCTCTCTCTCTCTCTCTCTCTCTCTCTCTCTCTATATATATATATATATATATATATATATATATATATATATATATATATATATAGTTGAAGTTCTTATAGCTGCAAAGAGATGTCACTCAAGATCATATGTGCGTGGAAGGCGAGCGAATACTTTTGGTAATATACACACACACACACACACACACACACACACACACACACACACACACACGTGGGTTGAGGTCAGGAGTCAAGTCAAGTTCCTCCACCCCAAACTCGCTCATCCATGTATATATGGACCTTGCTTTGTGCACTGGGGTGCCGCAGAGTGGCCCATTCTTTCACAAATGTTTGTAGAAGCAGTCTGCATGCCTAGGTGTTTGGTTTTATACACTTGTGGCCATGAAAGTGATTGGAACACTTGAATTCAATGATTTGAATGAGTGAATACTTTTGGAAATATAGTGTTTATATACACCATATACAGTTAGGCCCAGAAATATTTGGACAGTGACACACGTTTTGGCATTTCAGCTGTTTACCAAAACATATTCAAGATACAGTTGTATAATCAACATGGGCTTACAGTGCAGACTCTCAGCTTTAATTTGAAGGTATTCACATCCTAATTGGAGGAGGGGTTTAGAAATTACAGCTCTTTAATATGTAGCTGCCTCTTTTTCAAGGGACCAAAGGTAATTAGACAATTATCTCAAAAACTATTTCATGGGCTGCACAGGCTATTCCCTCATTTATCCATCATCAATTAAGTAGGTAAAAGATCTGGAGTTGATTAAGCACGCGTTTCACTTGCTTAAGACAAAACTTAAGGCAGAAAGACTCACAAATAAGCAACAATTGAAGACAGGCTGCAGTAAAGGCCTGGCAAAACATCACAAAGCAGGAAACTCAGCGTTCAGTGATGTCGTGGGTTCCAGACTTCAGGCAGTCATTGCCTCTAAAGGATTCCCAACAAAGTATTAAAAATGAACATTTTATTTATGGCAAAGTTAATTTGTCGAATTACTTTTGAGCCCCTGAAATGAGGAGGTATTGTAGAAAAACGGTGGAAATTCCTAAATGTTTCATAGGATATTTTTGTTCAACCCCTTAAATAAACCTGAAAGTCAATTGCATCTCAGTTGTTTAATTTCAAATCCAATGTGGTGGCATGCAAAGCTCAAATCACGAAATTATGTCACTGTCCAAATATTTCTGGGCCTAACTGTATATAGTGAGTTCAGACGATGCCTTCAACATGGTGGTAGTATGGAGTCCTGTGCAGCTTCGGCCTGTAGCAAGAAGTCCAGACACCCTCATAGCTATAATATGCGACTGAGGAACAGGGAGGAGACGGGGAGGTGATGGGATTGTGAACCCTTTGTCATGGGAATTGAAAGTGAGGTTGTGAATTTCTAGGGCATTAGAATGAAAGAAGGAGGGATTGCAGGTATGTTCCTACCCCAAAACTTCAGTTATAACATTACATATAATCTCTTCAGACATATCTTCTAAAAAATGAATAGCTTGTACTTAATGACTGTTTGTCATTAACTTTTGCACAGTACTGGAATGAGCTACTTTGGATCCCCCCAGTAACCTTTCAGTTGAGTGATTTTAAATTAATCATCCATTGCAAAGTTCCTTAGGGCAGTGGTTCTCAAGCCTTTTCTAACACACCCACATCAGGATAGGAAGGGCTTGTTAATTAGCTGATTACTTGCATCAGATGTGTTAGAGCAGGAAAACGTGAGGCACAGGGGTCAACCATGAGTATTGCTATAGGGAACCATTTCAGATCACTCCAAAGAACCCTTTTTGGCACTTTTACTGGTATGAATGAATTGTCAGACATAGGACAATAACAGGACTGTCACTCACTGCCTTCGTACGCTATCTTTCTTTTCATTCCTCCCTGTCTTTCTCTCTGGGTGCTCCAGTTCCTCATTCGTCTCCTGTGCTTTTGGGGCCAAGCCTTGGTGCAAGCTGTGATGGATGCTGTGACAGACGGAGAGAGAGAGAAACAGAGCCACAAATAGACCCGTCCCTCGACCCACAGGGGAGTGATAGCCCCACTTCTGTGTGCACTCGCCTCTCATTTTGCCTGTGCCCCGGGCCAAAAGAAGTTAGTGGAGAACCACTGGGAAATTAAATTTGGAATTACTGGATCACTATGCACAACACAGACAAAGACAGACACCCATACATAAACACATTTTTTAAAACAAGCTTATTTCAGGTGCAAGTTTTTTTTTTCTGATACTGTCAAGTGATGAGGTAATGCTTTAACACTGCATTAATTCCTAATGTTAAACTGACATACTAAATAAACACCAAATATGGCAAGGTACATTATCCCAAAACCTCTATTTTACCCTGGGGGCAAAATATTCCCTGTCTTTCAAGTACTACTTTTGTGCCTGTCAGGGGAATACAATGTGTTAGAGGAGCAAGAAAAAAATCATTGAGTGTTACCTAAAGCAGAAATCCAGGCAACAATAACAAGGAGATGAAAGGATCCCTCGGCTATCTCCTCTGAAGGAAGCAGACAACAGACAACATTGGGATTAGGTTACCCACGCTCTGGGGCTCTGAGACAGCGTCAAGCCGTTATGCTGATCCAGGACTAGTTCCTGTGTCCAAATTACTGCCTCACCTGTAAACAAGAAACAGCAAAACTGGCTTCAAATCAGTGTACAGGTTTAGTGACACAAGGGTTATCTCCTCTGCCAGGTCAAGGCCCTGTTGAAGGAGAAACTGCAAGCACTGGCAGAGGATGGCAGCTACAGCCATTAGCAGCAGATGATAAGCCTGCTGCTATTATCATTTTGTCTATTACACCAAATCCACATCTTGCCAGCTTTGTGTTTACCATACCTGAGAAAATAGCATGATTGGCAAGCTGACTTTATATGATAGTTCATGTTATTTTTTCTGATAGATGAGAGTGTATATGTGAGTACATTTATGGGGACAAATTCCTGATTTTGCCAGGAAAACAACAACAAAAAAAAAAAAACAGGATCCACCAACAATATCAGGACTTGGTGATTTTTACAAACGCTTCATTATTTAAAATTGAATGAGGACTGATGTTGTACTGATGTAATGAAAAGAGGGGTACCACCCCAGTGACTTTCAGACCTTTTTTTCAGAGTTTGTAAAACACTGCATGTCATAAGATTAGATGCAAATTAACATAAATATAGTAAAAAAAAAACCCTGAATTTTGTATTTTCAAAAAAGTAAATAATAATGTATCTCCAGATTTCTCCCCATCAGACACACATTTGATCTAATGTAATGAAGTATTAACCCCTTAATATCACAGGCTCATTACAAACTAAGATTTATCATTCAGTAAACACAAGCATTTCAGTGTAAACTGGCTGAGCTATTCTTAGGTTGTAGAAGTGTGTAATAAAACTTTGAGGCCTCCAGCAGGACCATTGCCATTTAAGGGGTTAAAAAGCAGCCTCTTCATGCTTACACATGTTTTACAAAAACAGTTCTTTAAAGATCTATTCGTCTGAAGGTTCTTTAGGGAACTAAAAGTGGTTCTTCTTTGGTCTCGTTGTAAAGAACTCTTTTCAGACTATTAATTTTGAGATTGTACATCTTTTTTTTTTTTTACTGAAAGGGAAACGTTTTATTACTGAGATTGAGATTAAAGTTAGATTTAGTGTTTGATACATAAAATAGGACTTCATTCTTATTACATATAGGTAGCTGTATATACATACACATATGCATGACACCATATCCTGACATTTTATAAAGTCAGGATATGGTGTCATGTATTTATGTGTGTGTGTGTGTGTGTGTGTGTGTGTGTGTGTGTGTGTGTGTGTGTGTGTGTGTGTGTGTGTGTGTGTGTGTGTGTGTGTGAACATATGCATAACTGCCTGAGTATATGAGTTGTATCTTGCCCTGTTTGTTTGGCAAGCAGGTCGTGTTCTGGCAGACTGGCCTCTCTGCCTAGACAACACAGCTAGCCTGTCCTTGAGATGGCCTTATATTGACACACACACACAATCTCCATCTGCCCTGCAGCCCACCACGTGACCATGTGAGAGCCCCTCATTAAACAAACTGTGTGTGTGAGAGTACCTACTTAGTTTCTGGCTCTCATAAGGGCTGTCTGCTTCGGTACAGAGGATAAGATCGAGGGTCGTGTCTCAGGTTACCATGAAAGGATTAAAAAATAAACACCTGAGAATTCGAGCCAATCTCTCTTTAAGCAGATACGGCTTTGCCAGAGCTTAGATGTATAGCCTACATCTCAGAGGAGCTTTAAAATGATACTGTGGGAGCAAGCTTAACTCCTCATGTAATTTATCTGCTATTATTTGTTCACTTCATTTGAATTCAAGAACATGATCACGAGCTTCAGAACATGTTTTGTCTGAACTGTTACAATTTCAAAAACAAAGACTCCCAAAATGTATATATTTCAATTTTGCACATGAGATGTATGACCTTGAAGAATCTTTTTAGGTTCTAGACTCTACAGTTCTAAAACACTTAAACTTGTACATTATGAGAAGGTTCTTTAAACTTTGTCAAGGTTCTTCACACCTACTTTTTCAAATATGGTTCTTTCAAATATTGTTAAGGACCGAAAAGTGGCTCTTCCATTCCATCACTCAAAGAGCTTTCGTATTACCTTTATTTTTTAAAAGTGTAGAAACGCTTTTTTTAAAAGCTTCCATCATTAGAACCAAACATAAACATAATTGTACCTTATTCCATTTCATTTATATTGTTTCAGTTGCAGTGAATAACATACTCCCTGTATCCAAGCCGTTTATTTTATTTTTATATTTGAAAAATATATGTTAATGTAATGGTATAAATATGCAGCATTCCCATGGAAAAGTGAATGTAGTGTACCTAAAAATCTCATTTAATGTACACAATTATGCCTTAATGATGGCTTTGTTGTTTTGAGGGTACATTTACATTGTTTGTATATTGAGGGACTAAAAATTACATGGACATTGCTTTTTATTCCCCTGGCCACAAGAGTCTAAAGATGCCTCTCATACTTCAACAATTATAAGAAATAATTCAAAAATGATTAGATAAATGAAAAATGAGTGAAATTAAGCAAGATGTCACATTTATGCCTGTCATTTTTGAAACACTGGAAAGTTTTTTTTTGTTCTGAGAACAAATAAAATTAGCTTTATTAATGTGCAACATCATATTGTGTTTGCATCATAACAGTTTTTGTTGTGGAAAATTTGAATGAAGATTTCTTCTCTTTTGCTTTCAGGCCAAACCAAAAACATAAGTAGTCTTACACACATGGAAGGGTAAATGCCAGCATCCCATTTAAATAACAACAACAATATGCCATGAATAACTTTTAACTGAAAAAAAAAATAGGCTTGAAAACAGATAACATTTGTAAACACTTTTTAAGTCATTTGTATGTATTTGAGTGCTAACCCAATTGTTCATTGCATCTCCAATGGATTGCCCAAGGCTTTGAGTCACTTCGAGCCTTGTCGTCAGAGGCCCCTTACCTCTGGTTGTATTGGACAGGTCAGTAATTGATCACTGATTCTGACAGTGTACAATTAAGGGTTTTTTTCCTAGACAACACACCCAAGCCAAGAAATATTAACTGTTAAATATAAACTTTTAAACCTTTTATATAATGTGGAGGATCTTTAAAGGGTTCTTCACGCTTACATATCCCATTAACAGAAATTATCATTTGAGGAATTCTCTACTGAAAGGTTCTTTAGAGAACCAAAAGTGGTTCTTTACATTACTATAAAGAACCTTTTGGCACCTTTCTTAAGAGTACAGAAAGAAATGAACCAGATTATAGAATTGGTTGGAGAAGGACTTGGTAGCTGGAGCTACTATATTTACAGTAATTCCCAGACTGGTGAGAGTGTGTTGCACCATTAGGTGGGTGATTGGCAGGCAGGTTGATCGCTGAGGCAACTTGGCCTCAGGCTGGAAAACTGACAGGGCAATCCAGAGGGAAAGGAGGAATATTCAGCACCAACAGCAAACGGCTTCCAACCTGCCTTACTGTGCATTATTAAAAGCTTCCACAGCACCTGCACACTTTCTACAAGATGCAGCACGCTCACAACGATAAGAGACACACACACACACACACACACACACACACACACGCGCGCACACACACACAAGGAAGCGCACAATGGGTTCACACATGCAGATATACACACCTGAGCAGGTGTTAAACTACAGATTCAAGATAAAGCTGCAAGCACACTGTGAGGATGCAGCCAATTATACACATGCACATGGCCGACTAATAACAATCTGGTGCAAATCCAAGACTCCCACTGTCTGCAATATATCATACACAAACGCATACATTTGTCACCAGCCCTCTAATTAAAGCAGAACAAAAGCTATCTCTATTACAAGGTAAATGAGAGATGTCTAGACAACATCACATTCAAGTAACCTATTAAATTATATGGGGAGTGGTATGAGATGACACTGCAGCCTCAGTGTCTGCTATCATGTCCTGTTTGCATCCTGCTTTGAAAAAAGGGCCTGTATTGATGTTCATGTCCCCATGGACATCTGAAATTACCACTCGGATCAGATAACACGTTTACCTTTGCTCTAGCCTTCTTTCTGAATGTGTGACCGTCCCCTTAACCCCAACCCCAAAAGCCCCCAACAGTTCTGTCCTACATTCTATAGATTTTATTTCACTTTCTATACTTCTTTTCTGCTTTCATTGGAGAGATGCTGTAGAAGAGCCACATTTGGTTCCCTAAATAACTTTTCAAATGATGGCTCTTTAAATAAACATTGCAAATCCTTTTAAAGTTTTATAAATTCTAAGGATCTTTACTGATATGTTTTTTTCACTAGAACCAGTCACCAAGCAAAGAAGCATTAAGAAACTTTTATTCTTAATAATACTTTGTTTTTTGGTAATTTTTCTATATAGCACCAAAACAGTGTCACTGTTGTTACGTGTAAGGCATTTTTTTTTTGGCTCTTCACAAAAATATTATTTCAGAACCTTTTTGTGTACTATGTAGAACCCCTGGTGCTAAAAGGGCAATGCCTCCATATCATTGCTGTCATGTAGCTCCAAAATAATAGATTTACAGGAGAAGGTCATAAAATTATGTAGATGTGTATTCTGAACAATTAAAGCAGCAAGTGCAGGAGAAAAGAGGATGGAAAATCAGTCTCTTACACCCTGTGTCCTAATGACAAGAAGGAAAAGGATAGCTTTGTATGGCTGTGTATTGTTAAAATATATGCCTTCTAAAGCCCGTTGGGAGCTGCACGTTTTATGTTTCACCACTCGGGACATTCTGACCCTCCCCCCATTTCAACCCTCTCCTCAAACACACTACACTCTCCATTACCCTCAGCTTCTTCCTTGCTATCATCTGATCTTCACTGAGTGAGAGAAGCTCTTTTTGCAGGCCAGACTCACCCTCTCAAACACTGGCACCAAAAGCAGCTTTAATTTAAACACAACACATACACACAGTGACACACACATAAACACACAAATTTACATTCACTCACTAACACTCTCTCTCTTTCTCTCTCGCTCTCCTTCATACCCACACATACACATAGACACTTACTCACAAATACCACAAATAGTTCAGAGCCATTCTATGAGCCTAAAAGGCCTCTCCATCTATTTATCCAGAAAAGCCAGAGTGCAGTTTTGATCCAGTTTTGATCCAGTGTGGCATCAGGAGCTACACTGTCTACTCGGTTCTTTAATCAGAGGTCAGCATTGATAATTACTACCTGCTGTGTGGGCTAATTAGTTATATGGACACTCTGCTTCTATTAAAGTTTCAAATTCATTACTTAGGATATATTCCAAGTCAAGAATGTTTTAAGTAAGCTTACAATAGTAAAACGAACACAGTATTTGTTGATTTTTATGCTTTATTTTATTATACCTTTAGCATTCATTTTTTATGTAGTATTGTTTTAGTATTAAAGTGTTCAAGCATTTTAAACTGTAAAATTAGATTTTTAAATGTAGAAGAAGGAAAAGTTAAAACAGGTAAAATATTCAAGATTCTGTACCGTTTCCATTTCATTATCATTTCCAAGGTAATTTGTGACATTGACCATGTCAAACTTGTGGAGTTTCTTCAATTATCTTCAATGAGATATATATATATATATATATATATATATATATATATATATATATAAAATAATGCAAAATAGAAACATTTTTGAGAGTATCACACAGATGGGAGTGTTTTTACAATTCTACACCACAGCTGGAATGTAATTATGCATAAAATGTATTTTGCACTCTTATGCATATTAAAATAGCTCCTCACCATCTCCACCATACAACCTTAGTCACCTAAAGCAATGGCTTTTAATCAGTATGCAATTCTTTTTGCATACTGCATAACAACTGATTAAGATTGATTAGTCTGCTTATAATTTCCTATTGTCTAGAGGGCTTATTCAACATAATTTGCTTTTCAAATGATGACACAGATGTTGAAATTGAGACCTTGAAAGTGAGCAGTGATGGACATGACCAGCAGGCTTGTAGTGGCATTTTATGCAAAAGGAAATGCAAGAGGAAAATACATAGTTGACACAAAGACAGTTGTCACAGCTTATTTGCATCAAATTTACTCAGAACAAGAAGTGACAATTATTTCCAATATTCTGATTTAGGCCAGTCACTCTTATTATACCTGTCAAACTGCTCTACATTGGTGGTGCTGTCATATTGGCATACTCAATGAAATTGTCTGCTTTGAATCCTTGAGTGCTTTAAGTCTTCAGCACGCAGTTCTATACTCGTCTGGTTTCTTCTCACTGCTGAAATAAAGAAGAGATGAGGCATATTTCCAAAAAGGTAAGATATTCAAGACATCACAGGATCATCACTTGAGCAGTATGATAATCCTAACGTACTGCCCTGATGAATATAAATCTACTTCATATCTCCGCCAGACAAGTGGGCTGTGTCTGCAGAACTGTGGCTATGTTTTTATTGGCCTACTAATTTCTACCCAAAGCTTACTTAGAATTCATCTTGTACAAGAGACAGGCACACAGTTTGATTTAGACTGGTTTTACCCCACTTAAACCAGAAAAGAAAGCAGACCTGGAAAACAATGGAAGAAGAAAAGCTGGCACTGATACAAGGCCTGACATTTTGGAAGAACTGAGATTCATCACCTGTCTTTCTGACTGATCCATTTCATATCACACAGCAAATCTATTCACTCCTTACACCCCACCGCAATGAATTGTGATATTTTACACAGGCAACAGGCCCTAATCACCCTAATAACGGTGCCAAAAAGGTTATTTGGAGCAATTCCTGTCCTAGGAATCTTATCAATGGATGACTCTTTAAAGAAATACTCCAGCATTTTTTAACCTGACCTTAATCTGCTATGTTTGTAGCACACAAATGATTATAAAGGATAATGTTTTTCCTTTACTTACAAAAGAACAGGAAGCCTGTTGATTCAAAAGACCTATGGCAAACCTTTAGGGGCTTCTAGGCCTTTAGGAAAAACCTACTGAAACAGACAATGCAAAACTGCAAGATTAAAGGTAAAATACATGTTAATTTTTTTATCAAGAATATCCAAGATGACCAGCACAAACTTAGCACTAACATACAATTAGAAACTCTATAGGGGTAATTAGCATAATCGTAATAGTGTTCTTCTTGTTTTTTTACATTTTTTTAAATTATTCTTCATGATAAACAATTGTGTGGTGCAAATGCAGCAGATAGAGATTAAGTTGAAAAAAGCAAGAGTATTTCTTTAAAGAACCATCCAGTGAAAGATTCTTGAGGGAACCAGTGGAATTGTCCCAAAGAACTCTTTTGGGACCTGTGCTTTCAAATGCAGGCCTGAAAAATGCCAAATGCAGACGTGAAATGTGCTAATAGGATTTTAAGTTTCACAGTAGTAACAGTGTTGTTTTTTAAACGACACATAAAAATTCACAAGGAAGCAACACCTCATAAAACTCACAACTCTTGAAGGCAACCCCTTGTCGACTTTCTCGCTCTCCATCCATCAGATGCCCCTCACTCTATCACCAGCTGCTGGGTCTTCACCTGTGAGGTTTATGCAAGGACAGCTTGCATGTAAACACATACCCACACACATAACTTATGGCAGTCTTAATTAATTCACATTAGTGAATAAAGATACTCAAGGCACAGAGGTGTGCGCACGTCTGCAAAATTTTATGAATCAACACAGATGCGCAAAGGCTTTCTGAAATATTCAGGAGGCTGAGTGCACAGGAGATGTGATAGGAATGACGATGGCTGTGAGAGTGTAAAAAAGCAGCTCTGATTCCTGGATGACATAAATCAGCCCCCTCCTTTTCCGCTCAGCCTGTGAGGCTCGCTACAACGTGACTTCCCACCAACATTTCACAAAAAAAAGAAAAAAGAGAAAAAAAAACAGCTTGTGGCCTCAGCTGCCTTTGCATTCCACCCAGGAACACAGAGAGACAGAGAAAGAGAGAGAGAGAAAGATAGATAAAGAGAGAGAGAGAGAGGAAGAGAGAGGTAGAGAGAGGGGGGTAGAGAGAGAGAGAGAGAGAGAGGAAGACAGATAGAGAGAAACAGAGAGAGAGAGAGAGAGAGAGAGAGAGAGAGAGAGAGAGAGAGAGAGAGAGAGAGAGAGAGAGAGAGAGAGAGAGAGAGAAAGACGGAGCGCGAAAGAGAAAGTGTTCAAGAGGACCTATAATGCTTACTGCCCATAAGGAGAATGAGATGAGAGAAGCATGTTATGTGTATGGAGCTCAGTACAACATATGCTATCTACACAGTCATTGACATAATATGTGTACTTCATATAATCAGATATAAAGGTTGTTTTCAAATTGTACTCCTTCACTCCATAACATACATTATTGCTATGATAAGAAATCCCTTTGGAAAAGAGAAAACATCCAGTTTTGGCCTAATTATCCATAACCTCCAAAATATGCAGTGTACAGTACTGTGCAAATGTCAGAGTCCACCCCTCATTTCCTAAACAACCATTAACTATAATTTATCCATTTTTCAGAAAATAGTTATATGGAGATTAGACATAAGATAATTCACTTGCATAATGAAGAGGAAACCGATAGAAAAACAAATAAAAAAAGCAGGGGTTTCAAAAAATTGGACTTTAAAAAGTCTTATTTTGATTTTGAAAAAATGAGGCTCTTAACAACCATGCAAGACCTGGTGGAGCACCAAAACTGTCCCCATCAGATAAACAGTACTTAAACCTTTCATCTTCAAGAGAGAGGAGAACATCAAGCTGCACTCTTCAGGTCTGAAAAATCCACATCTCCGTCCTTCCACTGTGAGAAGACAACTCAACACTATAAGTGTGAAAGGACGTGTAGCCATCAAGAAGCTGATACTGAGAAAAGGTAATAGCCATAAATGAAGAAAATATGCAAATCAAAGAAACAAGTTACTGGTGTTCTTAGAACAATGAACTGACCACCCCAGAATCCACACCTCAGCATTAACGAATGTGTTTGGAATTACCTGGATTGTGAGAAGCTGAAAGTGCAACCAACTTCTGAGACTGAATTTTGGTCAGTCAAATAAACTGAAAGCAAGTTTCCCAAAAAGAATGTAATCTGCAATAAGGAGCAACAGTGGACACATAAATTACTGAAAAAATGCTATTATATTTAATTGTTGAGTCTTCTGTGGAATTTTCTGTTAGAGTTTTCAGTCCCCTAAAGAATCTGTGGATGGTTCTCACAAGAACAATTTTTAAAAATAAGATGTATTATGTAAAGTTTCTATACCTATTACAATATTTTAAGAAACATATATCCAAGCTGAGGACCACTTAAGAACCTCTGTTATTGTTCTATTTTTGGTCAACTCTCATAAGTGAGCTCTGGAACATTTCTGAAGGCAGCAGTGAAGAGAAGACTAACATATGGGCCAATACAAGTTGACTGCATGGTGGTTTCCTCTTGTACAAATGTCTGGGTGGTGCTATGCTCTGCCTACAGGCAAACTTTACATCACAGACTAAAAATGTGCAGGGGATGAGGACTCACCCTAACTTTCACATTCACGTGCCAGTTTTAGTACTTAAAGCAACAGTTCTTTCAGGTGTGCGCTGCTGTGACACACAGCTATAGGGGGAAGACAACATTAGACACAGCCAAGTGCCTATGTCCCCATGTGGAGACATGCTAATGCTCATGTGAGTGGTTGGAGCTATAGGTTGCTGGACATGCCTCAGGAGACCTACAGAGAAAAAGACAGTTCAGCCCACCTGGAACTTGTAATCCCATATAACTAATTGCACCTGGCAAGTGGAACAATGTCTATGTGAAGCATAGTTTCCTTTTGGACTTATTCTAAAAATTCAGAGACTTTATTCAAGTGTTTGATCTTATAGTGCTTAGTAGATTTTCTGCTGAGTTTGATAAAAATCTTATTCATTAAGGCACAGTCAAAGAGATAAAACCACAACAATTAGGCTGGAGAACAGATGCTGCGATGCTTTTAAAGAGAAAGTTTATCTTTAAATAGACTATGTTGGTTTAAAGAAAATAACTAGAAAGGAGGCCTTAAATGTTCTTCATGGAATTTGCTTTGGGACCTTTTGGGACTAGATAATGTTTATTTAACTAAATAACACTTCAAATGGATGTCTTGGAGGTCATGCCAGCTGTTACGAAATAACACTATTAGAAGATTCTGAAAGAATGAAAAGGATTGTGTAAGCAGCTGCATAAAACTATTGACCATATGTGCATAGAAGCTCTAATCACCTGTAACTCCAGAAAGAAGCCTCTGCAAGTTGGAATGAGACCACCAACACCCTCTTGCATCTTCTGCCTTAAGGTCAAGGACCCTCTAAATCATACCAACCAGCTGCTTCTACCACTTTGAGCTCACTCTAGTTTGGAAAAGTGAGGGCATGTAACAGAATTGTAGAAAAAGAAACGTGGGTGCTGCCACAGGGAGTATGAAACATCTTTCACATGATTGCAATGAGTGTAGGTAATGTAATCTGTCCAGCCATCATCAGGAGAGAATTTGGTCATTTTGTAATTCCTCTGGAGTCCACATGTTGTTATGCCAAACACATGGCTTTATCTGGCTATCTAAAAACCTGCGAGGTTTCAGCTTGATTATATAACGTCTGGGAGTGGATTGGCATCCACAACAAAAGAAATACCTGACTGGAAATTCAGGCAATCACAGTTCATTGAATTCTGTTTTCATTTTCATGGCCACACTTGCTCTCTGGAGTTCTTAGGAAATGATAAAGGACTCCAAAAAAGGAGCTTAAAATATCTTAGATACCTCTAGATACAAACAGCCTGATGATTTTACTTGGAGCATTCATAGACAGATGTTACATAACCAACTCCGGCTCCAACTGTCGCTCACAACAAGCTGGAGGATGACTGGTATACCAGCTACTGCTAAACTACAAGAGTATCTTAACACAAGAAAACCACATTTACGGTATTTCAGTCTCATGTCTCTTCAATGGAAGAAAAAAGCTTTAACACTGGCTTTAAGAACAGGGGATATTATAAAGCTTTTATCTAAGCATTTGTTAATGTAAATAATATTGGAGAACATTTTGAGACATACAGGTGTTGGTTCTTCAGGTAACTTATGGTCAGGTAACTTGATATGCCTGTTCATCGTTAATAACATTTTAAAGGCCAATTTGGTCACCTCACAGCAGAAATAATAATAGTAAGAGAAAGTAGCTAAGTTAATAAGATAAAAGATAAGTAGACAGACAGAACACAGACTAGTAACAAACATTTCTCTAAAGGACAAGTGAAATAAAAATAGAATAAATAGAACAGAACAATAATAAAGGGCGAAAACGCGAAAGGTCAGTACATATGCAGATTATATATATATATATATATGTGTGTGTGTGTGTGTGTGTGTGTGTGTGTGTGTGTGTGGATATATGGATATATGAGCATCAATGCAGAGGGAAGTTACTTTCTTTGATTTTGACACTTTTTGGTATGTGCATAATAATAGATCTGATGACCTCACTATTGTTCTGAAGTATGGAAAAGAGTCAAATTAAGGAATCCTTCTGAGTATAAAAAGTATGCTCCAGCGCTAGAGGGCTTGTGCCTTGCCTGCTTGCCTGGATGTGGTCTGGAAGAGGCATGGAGCGCCCCCCACCTGTAGGAGCGCTGCAGTACAGCCAGCCAACCTCAGCGCGGTCACGTGGAGCACGCAGACACCGGCCAACCTACTTCCATACGCCTCAAACTCTTTTACATAATGTTTCTAATCCCGTGTGTGGCGCGGTGCCAGCTCGGCCTGAGAGGACCCCGGCCGCGCGCGCTCACTTCAGGTCAGTCCAGCTCGCCGGGAGTGAGACTGCAGACACAGCTCCAGCGCCTGCCTGCTTTCTGGAAGCACCGAGCAGGACAGCAGCTCGGCAGAGCGGCGGTCAGTGAGCCGGGGTCGGTGAAGCAGCCCTGAGGAGCTGGTCTGGGACTGCGGCCAATATCTACAGCGGCTATGGCCACGTGAACAACGAGTTAACCTGATATTATGCAAGTACAACATACAGCATCCTTAATGAATGACCGTAGTCCACATGAACGCACCCTTGCGAAAAAGATGTATAATACTCCAAAATACTGTGAAGTTTCTACGGCGCCGTGTAATACTTATATATTAGTGTGTAATACTTCTGTATATCTCAGTGTGGTCTTCATGTAGTACTGTCTTAACGTGATCTAAAACAGTATATAAGATAGTAGTGAACTATCGACACTGTATAGATGTACCATGAGGTTCCTAAGGAGTCATGTGGACATTCTGATAGTACTGCTGTGACTGTGACATTTTTCACAGTGGCCCGGGACAGGGCTGACCAAAGTGTGGCCGTTTAAATTGGCTAAGCAGAAAGTTATCCTCACACCACAGCCTCACACAAAGAGAACAGATTTTTATACCAAATCTGAATGAATTTTTTCCCCCTTTCTAAAATTTTATTTTTGGGACAAATCAGAATATGTGCCTTGAGTAATGTAGAATGCATTTTGTAAGAACATGATTTGAAACCTTCTTTATTTGTTTAGTCTTTTGTCTTTTTGACCTTTGGCCCACCACAAACCTTGGACTTTGGCCTCGCAAGACAGAAAGTTTTGGCACCTCTAATACAGACAAAATGAGAATAAATAGCTTGTAATTCCTGTAAATTCACATTCTGGAGTGTCAGTAAGGGAAAAATACTGATTTTCCTTTCGAGGATTAAACCAAAGCTGTTATGAATCGTATGAGAAAAAAAAAACTACCATTTCATAAGAAATCTGAGTAAGGCCTTTTAGAAAGTTACACAAATAAATTAAGACCAAAATGAGTCAAGAGAACTACTTAAAATCACTGATGTAATATCAACAACTGTATAAACCTGCATTTTTCATTGTAATAATATTTACAAATAATTTGAGGCGTTCAGTATGTTTGAATTGGAAGAAGCATCCTGTTTGAATATCCCTGCATGCAGTCTGGGATTTTCCAGGTTTACATTGCTTTAAATCATCTAAGTAGAGCTCAGTGTAACATTTAAGTCAAAGGAAGACACAGTTTAGCTCTTACATAAAAGAGCTGACTGATTTCTTAGAATGAAAACTGGAAGACAAGAAACACATTTCTGACAGGATAATTAAAAATGACTGGTACAAAATGCTTTGAAAGCCTTTGACGGGTTTAAGAAAAAAACACAAGGCTGCAAACTTTACATTTGAAATGATAATGACACCACAGTAATAGAATTACAAATAACACAAATTACAAACATAAAAAAGGAAGAGGGAGTAGAAAAAAAACAAAGTTTCAATGAAAAAGTTTTGTTCTTTAGCAGGTTCAAAGTGAGGTGCCAGCAGGTGACAGAGCTGTCGGAGAGCTAATGGCAAATTTCTTTACATCTGCTGAGAACGCACCCCAGAGCTTGTTTCTCAGGAGAACACGAGGACTTTCTGCAGAGCCCTCCTGATGTGCAGCTTCTCCTCAGGCTGGCTGTCTGGGATCATTCCCGCACTGCGCTCAGCGCTTAGCTGGACACCAGGCCTCTTCTGCCTGATGCCCTGTAAACCCATCTGCGTGAAGTTCCGACAGAAATCCAACCTGACCTCCACCAGGCTGTTGCCATGGGTCACCACCGCCTGCAGGACAGTGTCCGTCAACCGGGAACAGTTCTCAAGACACAGCTTCTGAAGCCGCCTGCAGCTCTGGAGCACGCTAATAACATCATGATCTGTGATGTGTCCGCAGCCGGACAGGGTCAGGGACAGCAGGTTTGGACACCTTAAGAGAGATAAAAAGAGAGTCTTAGCAGAATAGCAGGACAAAGTAAATCATAAGGGTGCATCAGTTTGAAAGAGGTGATTCAAACGCATTCATTTTAGGATGTTAGAATCAATGTTAATAATTTTTGGTGGTTGGTATAGTGTAGTGGTTAACATCTCTGCCTTCCAGGCTATAGGCTGGGGTTCAATCCCCGCCTGGGCAAACACCCTACACTATACCAATAAGAGTCCTTGGGCAAGACTCCTAACACTGCCTTCGCCTACCTGTCTAAAATGATCAAATTGTAAGTCGCTCTGGAGTGTCTGCCAAATGCTGTAAATGTAAATAATTTTCACTGAAGTATGTGCTATTTTTGTGCTTTTTCTGTGCTATTTTTAAATAACTTATTGTATAAATAGTCTCTCCAGTCACATTTCTAAATTTGCTGTATTTGTATGTATAGTGCAAAATGGATAGAGTTATGGAATTTAGAACCCACAAGCAGGACGTAGCTAAATAAAGGGTTTAAAATAATTGTAAATCATAGCAAATCACTGTGGCATTTGAAATTTCATGATGCGCTCCATCGCCTCCTGAAGAATTGTAATAAAATTGAATTATGAGGTCAGAGTTTCAAATCCCAAGTGTTGTCATATGGGAAAATAGCATATTGTCACTGTCCAAAAAAAGTATCTCCTTTTTCTCTGTTTTTCTGTTTTCCACATAGTTTTCCATATGTTGTGTAAAGATTTATGATGAATGAAGCCATAGAAATCATCCAAAATCAAAACTTCTTTACATTAATTTACATAAAAAGCTAAGAGCATTTTTTACTCTCCTGTAAAGTTAGAATT
This sequence comes from Pygocentrus nattereri, assembly GCF_015220715.1. Lineage (NCBI taxonomy): Eukaryota > Metazoa > Chordata > Actinopteri > Characiformes > Serrasalmidae > Pygocentrus > Pygocentrus nattereri. Next base: position 25,166,441 of record NC_051221.1, on the reverse strand, counting down.
TTTAAGATACATGTTCTACTGTGGACAGCAATGATATACAATGATACACGTTTATTCTCTGAGGCCAGAACATTCATGCAAGAATAAAACATTCATAAAAATATACAGCACTAATATAGCTGTAAATGAAATAGATAAAAAACTCAATAGTTAGGTGATTACAGACAGAACACTGTGTACTGACTGTTGTATGTAGCTGAGGAGAAGAAAGACAAGTGCCTGAGGAGCTTTGGTTTGGTTTCAGCCTCTTTGTATGTGATGTATATTTGTGTAACGTTTAATTTCTGTTCTTTTTTGTCCTCGTTTTGAGTTGGGAGCATGTCTATGAGCTGGGTATGGCTTCTGCATGTGCTCTGTTTGCCTTTTGCTTTTGAGTGAACATGGACTCGTGAGTTGACTGCATGATGAAAGCTCTTGGTTGATCAGTGGAGGCATCAAGTGACAGGCACTCCAGCACAGACAGGACTGATCTAAGCCAGGCGTCAATGGGATGGTAAATAACACTCGTACTGACATAGCAATCTGATTCCACTGACAATAGAGACATTTCAGGCAGTAACTTGAACTAACCACGAGATGTTTGTGGTGCATAGGTGACTTGAATGTTGAAGAGATGTTGAAAAGAATTCCCTTGGTATTGGTTTTAATTTATTAAATGCGTCATGTTTCTTTGTTGTTGCTATGGAGCATATTACTTGTTATCGATGGTGACAAAGTTATTGGTTGTTGGTGTGTAGATCCTTCTAGTGCATTCTCCACCTGTAGTGTCAGGAGAGGTGCTGCAGCCTGCTGGTGGACTTGCACAGGGCTACTAGACACACACAAACACACGTAAACACGCGTACATACGGCTGATGGCTGCAGCTTTGGGATGTCATTCACGTTTGCTGATGTGGATTACATAAAAGCTTACATAATCTTACCACTTAACCACATGTGAGGCCAGTGCATTCATGTAGCCTCTGAGTGTTATGGTACTGTCCCAATAACCCTGGACATAGGGCAGCGCACAACACATGCCCCTCCTTTTATTACTACAACTGGCTATTGATGGCACCAGCAAACTGAAAAAAGGGATCGCACCGAGAGGAAGGAGGAGTTAGACTGACAAGAATCTAAAGCCTGAGGGCTGTTAGGTTTGGCAGGCTTCATTTGTGTTGGTTTAAGTCTTTGTCCTGCAGCAGAAGATGCATTAATGTGAGCGAAGTATAAGTAAACAAGGCAGATATATGTGCTTCATTTCCCAGTTACATAATCATGCCCTCCTCTCTCATGGCACCGCCTTCCTTTTGTTTTTCTCTTTTTTCTGAAAGCACAGGCATTTTTCCAACAAAGCAGCCTGCCCGTCAGGCAGTTTCGCACTTCCGTCACTCGCTCAGTCTCATTTGCTCACTCTTTTACATGCACGCACACACATATGCATATCTCTGTCTCAATCTCATTTTTAGTGAATTGTGAAAAAGAGGCTTGGTGTGCAAGAGTGGGAACAGACCTGACTAATATTTTCCAAAACATGCACCGTGTACCCATTTCCCCATTAGGGTGGAGATTCAGTAAAACCACTGTAAATGGCCCTTTGCATTACAGTATGTTTTTTTTCTTACAGTACTATGCAAAAGTCAGTGACCACTTTTATTTCATTTACAGTAAAGTACAAGTTATTAATTTATCAGGAGATATTTCTGTGTAGATTAACGAAGGGAAAAGTAAAATGGAAACAGGTCATAAACAGGAGTTTCCAAAACTTCCAAAAAATATTAAAAGGTACAGAGAAAATAGGACTCCTAACAAATGTAAAAGACCCAGTAGACCACCAAAAATTTCACCATCAGATAAACAGTATTTACAGCTTACATTTTAAAAGCTTTCATCTTTAATTTTAAGACGTTATGAGTCTGAAATTATGTGTAGCTGTCTAGAAGCTGTTACTGAGAAAAGGTAGAAGATTTTCAAATCAAACTTAGAAGCTGCTTGCGTTCTCAGAACAATGACCTGACCACCCAGGAGTCCAGACCTCACCATCACTGAATGTGTTTGGAATGTAAAAAGGAGAAAATACAACCAACTTCTAAGACTGAACTTTGGAGGTGTGGAAAAATGTCCCTGGAGAAGGGTGAACACACTATTTACTGAAAAATATATATATAATTTTTGTTGAGGATTCTGTGTCATTTCATGTCAAATATATGTTTAGCTTTTACCCTGAAAAATGAATGACTTGTACAGGTTGTTTTGACTACGAATTCAATAAATGATGGTGGTGGTCTCTAAATTTTGCACAGTACTGTATGTAGCTTTCAGCCCACTGTAACTGAATAGTACTATGATTGGACAGTAATAGTACAGTAAATGCCCCATCTGTTGATCTGCCACTTATTTTTATTTTATTCTATTTTACTATATATTTATAGCAATATATAGTGGTGATATAACATGCATAATGTCCTGTGTTGCCATAGCCTGTGGAATAACTGAAATACACAGAAAGCACCCAACTCCAGGCCAACCTAATGACCAGTTAAAGCCAAGAGTATCAAAGTACAGCTGTGTGCGCAGATGACTGTGGTCAAACACAGTTAAGCCTTTTATTTTCTTTCTAAATGGTCTGTTTGGAGGCATGTCATTTTTCATTTGACACACCATTATATAATATTCATCAGTCTTTCTCTCTGCGGCATAGAGCAAGAATTTTTTCCCTTTTGTTGATCGCACAGGTCCACATAATGAAAAGCTATGCGTAGTGTCAACTAAAATTTGTAAAACAATACGTCAGGTCAAGCCGCACAATCCAAAACACAGAGGACTACATTGAAAACTGTAGGCCTTAAGTTCATTTTCACGCAGTCTAAACTGATTTGCAGGACTATGATGGACTATGATGATGTCGCCCTGCAGCTATTCAGCTATCATACAGTAATGTGTTAAGTAACAGTCAACTAAATTAAAATGGAGCTAGACACTGTTATGAGAAATAAAATTGGATCTCTGCATGAACTTAATAACACCATCTAAAACTAGCTTCGCATGGCACTCAATGTTTTATAGATTTTCCTTTGCAGATGAAATATATCTCCATAATGGTATCAGCCTGTGTGTATGTGAGAGCGAGAAAGAGAGAGCGAGAGAATGAGAGAGGGGGAGAGACTGCGACACACATGTGCATTCCACCTACGTCAACAAAGAGGCAATTGTAGGCTCCACCTGCCAAATGTAAATCTTGGGAGAAGAGCAGATGGGGGAGGGACGAGATACTTTGTATCTCTCCTCTAATTCTCTCTCTCTCTCCCTCTCACTCTCACTCACTCTCAAGTTACTCCAATTTTCTTTGGCCATTTTTCAGGCACAGAAATCTATCCTCTTCTCACTTTTGCCCTTCTGTGACTCCGCATACTCAGCAGAGGGTGTGGGTCTCTTGTCTTTGAGTCATGGTTGCACAGTGGGAGGTTTTTTACAAGCCTGGCCGTCCTCCGGAGCTTCAGCAGAGATATCACTGCTCCTCTGAAGCCATCTTGTGTGACAGCACCATGAAGCTGAGCCACAGAGTTCCATACTGTCTCCAGTCATTACAGGCTGCCTAGCTGAAACTGTGCAGATCCCTCATTAAAACCGCATACCGCACACCACTACTCGGACACCACTCAATCAAAGGAACTGCCCTTTCAATCTCCAAGTGAAATAAGTTGAAAAAAGCAGGACATTTCCATATTGTCACCTGTATCAATAACATCTTCTGGACTTGTGATTAGAACATCTTCTGCTTGTGATTAGAGTTTGGGACAGAGTAGAGGAAACTGTAAGACCCTTTTCTAGTGGGAATATACAGTTGAATTGGACTGGCTTTCATACTCAAGTCATTTTGAGTTTCCTCTCACTAAAATGTGTACTTTATTCCAGCAGACACTCAAAGGACTTCCTCATGCCCTTCTCATTCAGATGTGCTCCCTGAAGATGCAGATTGATTGTTGAATGCTACTGCAGAGTACGTTTATCTGTACCCACAGGCAATGTTGTTGTTTACCATCATGTTCGTTTAAAAGAGAAAGAAATGAGTGGCAGCCATTTGCATCCTTCTCTCCACAGCCTCTTGAGGAAAAATAATTGAGTTCCTGGGGCAATATGGATCCTTTTTTCTTCATCTTCCAGAAGAAGTGCAGGTTTACATCCTGTGGGTTTGACTGACAGTCTCAGAGGGGTTTGAGGTGCACAAAATTGGACTACGAGCAAACTGTTGGAAGGACATTGGCATATTCATGCTTCAAAATGCTTTTATTACCCAGCCAAACAAACACCTGAGACTTGGTATTGTAAGTATTCTAATGCAGAGGTTTGCAGTCCTGGTCCTGGAGTATCCTTATTTTGCATATTGTGTTATTTTTCCCTGCTCGAATCCATCCGATGTAACTATTCACAAAATTTATTATCTGATCTCCCAATTTGATACAGCAAAAATAAAGAGTGGCTGAAAATGTGTCTGATGTTAAAATATTAAAGTTTCCATTTTCATTTTGTACATTCAACATTCTAAAAATACAATATTTGAAACAAAAGTTGTGCTTGATAGTGTCCAGATCTTATGCTCTAGCCCAGGGGTCAGCAACACGCGGCTCTGGAGCTCTTTTACTGCCCTGCTGCAGCTTCTCAGCAGAATTAAGAGTTTTAGGTAAAAAGTAAAGTAATCCTCCTTTGCAGTGAAATGAATTCTGATCATTCTAACACACTGATCTAACACAGTTTTAACAATAAATGGTCTTAAATGCTTGAGTTACATGTATAACTGCTTATTTTCACCCTTCAACCCCAGAGATTGATGCACAGACTGCTGGTCGCACAGAGACACCAACAAGAATCTCACCTAGCTAGCAGCTAACGAAAAGGCAAAGAGAAAGATTTAAGACAAATATCAATAATTTGGAGATGAATGGACTTATTTGCATTTATAAGTACTCCAGCTGTTTTCCTGATATGTTTAATTTGCAATGGGATTGCAGCTGATTGCAGCAACTGTCAAACACTAAAAAGTTGTAAGGCTGAAGTGAGCTTCTTACTCGCCAGCTTCTTGTTTGAATTTTTATGTTCCACCATAAATGGTTCAACAGTTTGCTAGGATACATAGCTAGTGACATTCTGGCACCTCAGGCACCATTTAAGGGTGAACAGGAAAATTTGAACAAGAAGCTGGCAAGTGAGAAGCTGACTATTTTACTTTGTTCCTGCTGTGGCTTAAAGGGAAAGTCCACTTATTTTTCAAAATGTTTGTATAATTAAATCATTGAGATATAAACAATGTCACACAAAGTGTTTTGATTTGAAAATCTCCATTCTATAAAAACTTAAAATTTGGATTTCTTCACAGTAGTCATGATGGGAACCAGAGGTCACCATGTCTAGAACACAAATATAGCCATTTTATTTACTATCCAATACAACCAGTGAATCAACATATGTCTTCTAAGTTTTCAAGTCATGTTGATAATGGTAAAGTACTGATAAATGTGGAAAAAGTGGTCTTCTTTGGGTTCTATTTTGCCCTGCAATGCTCTGCATGTACCTGTTTGACATTCATGAATTAAAAAAATCTCAAAAGCAATTTTTCAGGCATCATGTAATAACTTTCTACATGGTAGTTTTTAGAGATATTGAACTCTTTCCTATCATCACCACTGAGAAGAATTATGACCAGAGAAGTTTATGTAGAACAATGCGTTTCAAATCAAAACATGACATTTTACATAATACACATTACATCATAAACAATACATTTTGCAAAAATAATAGAAACATTCGTAGAATACCTCTTCAATAAGTTAAATGTCCCTGGAGAGTTTAGATTATAAGTAGAGTTTACACCTTATGGTTAAAAACGCTACACTAACAAGCTAGACTATGTTGTTGTGCTAATCAATTATAGGCAAGTTGGAAAGGACAATAAATTTGCCATAATGCTACTATTAACTTGATTATATGACAAAAAAAACCTTTACTCGATCTGTCTATCTAAAAATTGGACCTTACAAAAATATAGTTTGTATAAAGTTTTCACATGAACCGAGTTGTACTCTACAATTTGAATGGGACTTTTGCCAAAGTTCTTCAAAACTAGTCCACCCTCGGATTAGGTTGCTAATGCATGTGTGGGCACAGCATGAAAAAACATCAATTAACAAGCCTTTCCTGAGCTGAAGTGGGTGTGTTGGAACAGGGAAAACACCTTAATCTGCAGGGCAGGGACTGTGGAACCAGGCTTAGGTTTTAATGTATGGGATTTGTTCAGTTACATGGTTGAAAAATGTCCACAGATAAAGAGCATTTCAGATCTTTAATACATGCAGAAAACCCTGCTGTTTCTGCTACTGCTATTTTTATCTGCTCAACATCTGCAAGATCAAAAGCACGATGATGAAAATACTAGGGGGTGGATGAAGTTCAGACAAAACAAAAAAGCACTCACATGTGGCACACACGCTCCAGGAAGTGGCTGACAAGCTTCTCATGCTTGCTGCACAGGTCTCTCTGGAATGTGGTCTTCATCCAGTCTTCTATGTTGCACACTTTGACCCTGCTGGAATGCCAGCATATACTGACGTGTCTGAGCGACGGGCCCAGGATGTAGTTATTCCTCTTGAGCTCGCATGGGGAGAAAAAGTGGAGCAGAGACCACAGCCGAGGGTCCAGGAAGGCTTCTCTGAGACGAATGCAGGTCAGAGACAGGTTCCTCCGACTGTCTTTGTCCAGGAAAGAGAAGAGATGTAGCAGGCACTCTTGATTGAGATCAGTCAGATGCATCATAAAGAGAATAAGAGAGAAGGAAAAGAAAAGGCTTAAACTCAGGCTGAGATTTGGCCTGTTGACACACATGCACACCCACACACAGAGCAACAGCAGCAGCAATGAGGCTGCAGTCTGCTCTGCATAGCCTGGATACATGATTCCTTCCCTGGCTCTTCCTCATGCACAGTAGCCCTGCACATATAAGGTCGTAAAGAATGGGAGTTATTTTGAGAGGACAACAGCAGGCACGGTCAAAAATGGAAATGTGTAAAAGCGTTTGCACTCACACACATGGTGCTGCTCCATCTGTCTCTCCTGCCTGGGCCGGACTCAGACAGATGTTTGGACGGCAGAAGCTTGTGTTTATCACTCACAGTAGAGGCTTTTTATCAAGGGAGGGCTTTCACATTCTCACACTCAGGAGGTGAGTGAAAGATATAAGGTGGGTAAGCTCTATACCAGTCAAAACATTTTTTCTTGTGGCTGCCTATTATAGGCTGATGTAGCTGTAGTATATCTTTAGTGTTCTTAGGAAGGAAATTCCATACAAACGTCAGAAATCACCATTTCATTTATTTAATTTCAAATCAAAACCATCACTAAGTTATTCATTTTTCAGGAGATATTTCTGAAGAGATTAGATGTAAGACAATCCACTTGCATGGATTGGAAGTGGAAGGGGAATGTCTACAGAAAATAAGTGAAAAGCAGGAGTTTTCTTAAAAAAGGGCCTCCTAACACCACTGCTTAAAACAGTACTTCAAGCTTTCATCTTTGAGACATTGGAGAAAATCACTCTTGCTTTAGGCCTGGGGAAAAAAATAGGTATTTCTGTCCATCCTTCCACTATAAGAAAACAGCTGCAGTAAGACTGACGTTTGCAAATTAAAAGAAGCAGCTGGTGTTCCCAAAACAATGCACTGACCACCCCAGAGTCCAGACCTCAACATCACTGAATGTGGGTGATTACTTGGATCGTGAGAAGCAGCAAATGTTAAAAACCTGGAAGACTGAACTTTGGAGGTGTTAAGAAAATATCCCTGTAGATTTCTTTGAAAAACTCAAAGCAAAACTCCTGAAAAGAACGGAGGCTGTAATAAAGACAAAGAGTGGTCACACTTGACACTTAATGTTGTTGAGGCATCTGTGTAATTATCTGTTAAGTATATGTTTTCTGGTTTTTGTTTGTTTTTTCCCTCAGATGCTGAAAAATGTATAACTTTTATTTAATGGCTATTTTGACTGGAAAATAAGTAAATGAGTAATTTATGTAATTTATAAGTAAAATAAGTAAACTTTTGCACAGTATTGTAGTTGCAGCTTTGTTTAAAAAGGGCAGGACACATAACAACCAACACTACAGTTGAAAAGTTTGAAAACACTGGCTTCAATACTATAGTGATATGTGATTCTAATATTTTCCCAATACTATTCAAACATTATGTAGGAAGCTGTGAAAAATCAAGATGTTCTTGATGATGAATGGAACTATAGGATCTCTTATGTCAAGAAAATGTAAATAGATAATTATGGGTTTTCATTTAGGTATGGTTGGGTTTTTTTTTTGCTATGTCATACCTTTTTCTTTTTCTCAAGAAATCTAGATATGATGTAAATAAGATGTAAATAAGCCATCAAGTTTCAGTGTGTAGGTTGGAACATTTCAATCTACACTGAAAGTATTACTGGAATATCAAAACCTTGTATCTCTTAACTGAAAACTTTAAAAACAGGAAAAAGTAGTTCTTACTTTAATAGATGTCAATGTAATGATATTTTACTGGCCCATTTGTTGAGAATGTTCACACATCGTAAAGAGTGGGTGACATCTGTAAATGTTAACATTTTAAAAAATGGACAAAATATAATGACATACATTATATATAAAAACATGTGAAACAATTCACGCAGCCTTCTTTCAAGTTTAACACAGACAGCATCAAATTAACATTCTCACATACAGAAAAAACAGCGGCCCTGTACAGTGGAAACATGCTGCTGAGTTGTGGTCAGACGTGTGAGACAGCGTGGGTTAACTTTAGCTGAAATGACACCAGTTTAGAATGGTCCCTTAATCACAGTATAATCACTATAATCTCTATTCAGTGTATCATGGGTATTCTGTGTCTGCTAGAGCACATCATTTGTACATTGCTTATTGTGCTGTATTGTGGGTTTTGGACACCAAACAATACATACATATGTATAATTTACCTATTATTCATAATATATAGTGTTACATTTATTTAAGTCTGGTAAATTCTAAAGTGTTAAATAGGTTTTAAAGTTAGAAATCATATTCCTGTTGACAATAGAACAAGATGCTCTGAAGCAGGGACATAGGAGCCTAAGGTCACCAGCACCAATGCCAAGCGTGGGGTAGAGGGGTATAAGGTTCCCCAGTATGGAGCAGTGGAAGTTCTCTAGAGTGATGGACCACCAACTAATACCTTTAGGATGAGTTGGAGTGGTGTTTGTGATTCAAAACTAACATCCAGCGTAAATACCTGATCTCACTAGTGCTCATGCTTCTGAATGCTATCAGATCCTCACAGCAATATTACAACATTTACTGTAAAGCCTTCCCTGAAGAGTAGACAGTAACTGCAGCAGAGAGAGACAAACCCCTTTTTAATACTTTTGATTTTGGAGGAAACATTGGATGAGCAGGTGCCTGCAAACTTATGGCCATGATGTGTATATTCAGTATTAGGTGTGCCCAGTCTTTATTACAGCTTTCATTATTTTTAGGACACTTGCTTTCAGTTTTTTAAAAGATATTTTTCACTCAAAATTCAGTTTTAGAAGTTGAATTTTCTATTTCTCACGATCCAAGTGATGCCAAACACCTTCAGTGATGTCAGTCCATTGCACTGAGAACATCAGCAGCTTCTTCCGACTGAGTTGCAAATGCTCTTCCATTTTTTTTGTGTGTTAAGTGTGAAGTCTATTCTAAGTTTTTATTTCATTAAGCAAGAAATTAAGCTTTTTTTGTTTTTTCCTTATGTACATAGATTGCTGTAACCCATTTGTTTGTTTGTTTTTTTTACTTTATCCAACAATATTTGCACATGTACATCTGAGGGTGGCAAAAAACACTCACACTGTGGAGATTGGTCATGAAAGAACACAGTGTATGTTACTTTGACCTCTCAGCCTCATCTGATATCATTAGGTGCACTGGTACGTGCCACACAGGCCTTGACGAAGCGAGATTACAGTCTGTACCCTGTGACTCATTCTCACTGAGTCATGACGCGCTGAGGCAACGAATGAAGCGGCAGCACACACTGGAACACAGGGCAACGTGAGTTTATCGGCAAGCAGCTCGGGGGAGGGGAGAGAAAGAGAGGAGACGGAGGGAGGGAGGGAGAGAGCGAGAGAGACGAGGGTGGCAGCGGCTCAAGTTGTGTACTTAATGAGGATAGTGTTGCAGCGGACACCTGTGTGCGCGAATGGAAAGATCGAGAGAGAGAGAGAGAGAGAGAGAGAGAGAATAGTGCATAAGCCACACTGAGCAGCTGCTCTTCCTCATAACACAGGAGGGCCTGTTCCTCCAGCCTGTCAGGGAGGCTGCCTTAGCGGCACGTGAGCTGAGGCGCTCCTGTGTTTGTTCTGGCCCTGAGAGAGGTCTCTGTGTGTGCGTGCGTTCATGTGGGCGGGTAGCGCCGTTTGATATGAAAAAATAAAAACAAGCATTACAAAAAAAACAAACAAAGCAACTGGTTTAAGGTTCAAGCGCGTCCCACCGCTTTTGCTTTGAGAGGTTTCCATCATCAAAGCTGCCCTTCAATACTAGTGCTATGGAAATTAGCCCTGCCTTCGGAAACAAAAAGGGGCGAACCGGCGTGTACCTGCCCCTGCCCCTGCCCCTGCCCCCGCCCCCGCCCCCTACATGAGAAAGGTGTTCCGTGTGAAAGTAGAGCAGGGGGTTGGTCAGAGAAAACGCTCGCGTAAGCTCACTGTACACATCCTGAACACGGAGTACTGTTTGGGCGACTGAAACAGAGCGTCCTCCCTGCAGGACAACACCGAGGACTGCTGGACAATGGAGCGCCAAGGAACTTTGACCTTACAGGCATACAGCCTTTACAGCTCCGTATACAGCAGTTACTCACCCAGTCTGTTTAGTTTATAAACAGACGTGGGTAGAAATGAGTTACATGGTTTTAAGTCAAGTTTTGATGGATTTGTATTTTCCCGATTTATATATTTGTATTTTCAAATGACAAGTATATGCGTTAGATGAGGAATCTATTTTAGTGATTAATATTCAGTTAATTGACTGTTTATGTCTACCTTACGTTGGCTGTGCATCTGCATTTTGAGTTCTCATTTCAGTTTTAGACCAACTGCACCTAAATGAGAGGAACAGCGCCCAACAAAGCTCAATTCTCGTGCTGATAAATCCTGAACGTCAGGGTGTTTCCTACCGTTTGGAGCTCTAAGCGATCTCGCTTGAGTGACTCCACCGATCACATTTATACGATTGTGTTTGACAGAAGTAACAATACTTAATACTTCATTAATGAAATTTTAAAAAGCTGAAGTACCCTGAAAGTGCCAGAAACTCCACAGCAGCCTTACGCTACTCGGTTCTCAGTTGTTGACCTGGAACTGGAACCTGAGTATGGATTTAGGCTCCGATCGTACTTCCTCACAAATTACACTTCACAATTTTAGTCATATAATTTTAAGAACACTGGGGAGGAAACAGGATTACACTGACCTGCTTATCAAGACACACATAGTGACTTGGATCAAACACAATTTTGTAATAGTTTAGGGGAAGGAATTTCTGATTCATGCTTGGCAAGACAAGAAGTAACAAATCTACAACAGAAATAAAATGCACGAGTGAGAAAGATTCATAGAACTCCAAGTTAAAGCCTAGCTGGAGATCGACCGTTCCCAACCAAGGTCTAGGCCCCCTACAGGGAAATGCTGTAGTTCAAGGTATATCAATGTATATCACGGCATTAAACTCATAATAAACAGATGAATACAGATTATTATAAGCATTTTAACAGTATATAAAAAAAACAAGCTCAAGTTTTAATCCACTGGCATCTCTTTACTTTTTTTCTGTAAGTGACGGCATGAAATGAGTACTCACGTCATTATGGTAGCATCAGGTTTTAAATCACGGTCTATGCTTTCTCTCAGTAAAACGGTATAAATAAAACAAACATGTCTAAGGATGAAGAACCCAACACTTCAAGGACTATGAGAGCTTCACTTTAAAAGTCCTTTTCACATTTTTGAGGTGGAGCTATACATGAGATTAAACTAGTTGTGTGCCATAAAAAAGGGTTTACTTTGAATGCAAATAAGGCTCTTTCAAGTTTCAGTGTAGAAATGTCTCTATACCAACAGCAATAACAATATTTGAGGCTGAAAAACTTCATTTACATAAACGGTCTTTTGTGGAACCCAACTGACCTGATTAAACAGGTGACCAATGTCTAAGATAGAGACATGACTGGTACAATCACCAGCAGAGGGAAAAAAATTAAAATACCAACATTCCTGATTTCACCATATACAACGCTTCACCATTGACTGCCTTTTAGTATGAACAAAGCATTCTCTCCACTAATATGACAACCACCTTTGGACTCTTAACTAAGCAAAAGGAATGTTTTCTTTAATAAAAACAAAACAAAAAAAAAAAAACAGCAGCAATTAGGTTTTACTGAGGTTTTTTTGTGTTGTTGGTATGAGGGAAATGCCAACTGAAGCTGAACATGGAACTGTATACAAGATAGGTGGAATATTATTTTGAAGGCTTCTTGGTACAGTAAAGCTGATTAAAGCTTGGGCTCAGTCTCTGAGGTCATCCTGTCTTGCTCTGTCCGCTCAGTGTAGAACAGGATATAGGCCTTAGCTTTGGCCACCGTCTGCTCATTGACCAGAGTCACAGTGCTGTCGTTGAAGTGATACCAGCGGCCTTCATGATGCCCATATGCCGTGTAATGACCTGATCCCACCCTGCAGGAGAAAGAATAACAGAAATACTTATGGCTAGTACTAGTACAGTGCTATAGTAGCTTGTAGAAAGATAAATGCATAAAGCAAGAAAGAAAGAAAGAGGGAGAGTGGATAGTGGCCAAAGCCTAACGATACAGTATCTCCACCTACTGGTGAGATTAGGGATTAGGGAAGTGCATGCAGGGTAATTCTTCCACACTTCACTTTAACTACCAGAATGGCAGAATACACTTCTTATGGATAAAAGTCTGAATTTGCATACAAAACATGTATTACAATACAGCAAAACAGATTTCTGCTCACCCAGATCCATGATGCACCACTACTGCAGCAAGGTCATACAGGCAGCTTTCAGGAAGACTGTTTTCAGGCTGAAAACAAAAATACAAAGATTGAACTTAACAGTGATGCACATTTAACTTTAATCAAAATTCACTTAAAGACAGAAAACATGTTCAGCTCTCACCTCCAGTAAATAGCGCTTCATGTCAAGGCCTCGCAGTGGGAACTCCACATAGGTATCAACCTTGTTCCTCAGAAAAGCTGTCCAGTGAAACCTCTTTAGATGCAAACATAGGACCTGCGATAAGATAGAGAGCATAAACCACAAAGTATAAAAATTTTATATTTCCAATCAGCTGGGTTCTTAAGTATTGAAACATGGGTCTCTACCTTAGGCAGTTTCTGGATCCAGAATTTTTTGGTGGACTTCTGTCTCTTTTTACATTTATGGCACATGTACAGCTCTGTTTCATCAAGCTCCTCCAGGTCAGTGAAACTAGAAAGGCAGTCTGAAGAACACACAAACTGCACTTTAGTCACTTCACAAGCCACCATTCCCCAAAAGAATCCAACAAGAGGCACTTACTGTGCAGGTTGCAGGTTGGCCCTGGCTCTTGGTCCTTAGTTCGTTTTACTCGAAACTGGCTAGGAATGTCCAAAGAGAGGTCTGGAGGACAGGCACTTAATTCAGCGAGAGTTGTTCAAAATTATACAAAGGAGACAAGCTGGAAAAAGGCTCACCTAAAAATGGGTCAAATTTCCTTGACTCTGTGCCACATATCAAACAGTTGACTTCATTCTGAAGCACTCCGCCAAATACAGAGGTGACTATTGTGGGGGTCCCATTACTGAAAGAAAGAAAAAAACCAGCACACTCTGTTTGGACCACATCTCCATGTCTCTCTACCTACTGCTGTATACAAAAATTTGGACACCACTTCCCAAATGACATTTTATTTCTTTCTGCAAGTGTTACTTAGCAGGTACTTTACATTTAAACAAACAAAAAAAAAAGGATGAAATAATAACTGTGGCATGTGCAAAAGCTTCCATAGATAGCATAGATAGATTTTTTTTTTGGAGGAAGCTAGGGCCTTCCTATGTTTGTTAAAGGAATTTGCACCCACTCTTCCTTGCAGAATACTTGCAGCTCTGCGATATTCTTGGGCCATCTTGCACATGCAGCATACCCACAGATATCCAATGGCATTCAAGTTAATGGACTATGAGGGCCATTCCTCAGCTTGCATTTCTTGAAGTAGTTCATGGTGGATTGAGGTATGTTTTGGATCATTGTCCTGTTGTAGAAGCCAGCCTCTTTTCAGATTCAGTGTCTTTTTCACCACGTTTAAAAGATGACAAAGTGTTCCCTTTGCATAATTTGAAAATATCTGTTGCCCTTTTCATTGTTGGTAAATTTAAGGATGAATGGAACAAAAGAAATGTCCCAAAATTACTTGGAAAAATGTCTGGTTCCATTGACTTACATTAAAAGTCAAATAGTTTTTTCCTTCTCCTGTAAAGTTATCATTTTGGAGATACAAGGTTTTCTTCTGGCAACAGCAATACACACTATATTGCCAAAAGTATTCACTCACCTGTCATTGAATTCAGGTGTTCCAATCACTTTCATGGCCACAGGTGTATGAAACCAAGCACCTAGGCATGCAGACTGCTTCTACAAACATTTGTAAAAGAATGGGTCGCTTTCAGGAGCTCAGTGAATTCCAGCATGGTACTGTGATAGGATGCTACCTGTGCAACAAGTCCAGTCATGAAATTTCCTCACCACTAAATATTCCACAGTCAACTGTCAGTGGTATTATAACAAAGTGGAAGCGATTGGGAACAACAGCAACTCAGCCATGAAGTGGTAGAGCATGTAAAATGACAGAGCGGGGTCATCGGATACTGAGGCGCATAGTGCACAGAGGTCGCCAACTTTTTGCATTGTCAATTGCTACAGACCTCCAAACTAGCTCAAGAACAATGCATAGAGCCACATGGAATGGGTTTCCAAAGCCAAGCAACTGAATCCAAGCCTTACATCACCAAGTGCAATGCAAAGCGTTAAATGCAGTGGTGTGAAGCGCTGCCACTGGACTCTAGAGCAAAGCTTTCCCAGAAGAGTTGAAGCTGTTATAGCTGCAAATGGTGGGTTGACATCGTATTAAACCATATGGATTAAGAATGAGATGTCACTCAACTCATATGCGTGTGAAGGCAGATGAGAATACTTTTGGCAATATAGCGTACAATTCATATTTCATGTCATTCTTGCAATGTAAACATAAGATTGTGAAAGCCATTACAGTCACAAAATCACTGTGGTCAGTTTAAATCATAGTGATGAACTCAATTGCTGTTACCCTCTTATGTAATAACTGTCAGAGGACTAGCTTCAACATGGACTCCGTTAACTGCTGTAGGCCTTATATACTAAAATGTCTGTGTGTAGCACAATGCTACTTAAACCTTTCATCACAAAAACATTTCTCCAGAATCTGCACTTTGTAAGGTATGTCTACCCCATCAATTCCATCTCTCACTGCCTCTCTTTCAGAACAGGATTACTCTGCTGTATTGCTCCATACAACCCAATGAACACGCCACAACACAGCACCACTGTTACAATACACCCAACAAATCCACTTAGGCTGCCTCTCGGACTGCAGTAGGCTTCACTTGTTCAGTGTGTCTAATGCAGGCCTAGTAATATAATCACAACAGGATGGCTCTACTTCCAGCAGAGGGTTTTGTAAGAACAGCAGTCTGTATGCAGGTCAGGGACTGCCTTCTGTGCAGTGCAGAGTTAACATTAAAGTTATTAATGCTGGAATAAACACACTAAATTACTGGGAGACAGTAAAAAGGCGGGTGTCCCGCTGAGCAAGACTTTAATCTGTGGTTCTTCTCTAACCCATCTGGGCACTGCCTTGCAGAGAAACTTGCATACTTCATTGCAGCACTACATTTAACTGATGTACTGTAATTGAATGTAACTTCTTATCACCCATTACACTACTTACAAATTCTTCAAATTAGAATGGGTGGCTGGTCAAGGCCTACAAAATAAAAAAAAACACTGTATGTGTGCTGAGGACTTACATGCAACATTTGCTTTCTGAGGTAAGATTTGGCCTGTCTGAAAGCAGGCTGGGACCAGGTAATCCATTCCTACTTCCCTGCAGCTCTCTGTGCAGGTGATCCAGCAGGTACCGCAAGAACTCGTGAGCATCTTGCTGTTGGTAGCCCCTACAAAATATATATAGTACAGCATAATCGGTTTCTGTTTTCAGCAAGTTTAGGATCCATTCAAAATCAGGTAAACTAATTCAGTTCATTAACCAAAATTTAAAACAAATAAGGAACCGTGTATACATTAATGTAAATTCAAATTATGTTAATTAAGAGGTACAGGAATTCGTTTAGAAATCCTTTACAGATCAGACAATTTACTGAAAGGGAAAAACAAATTAAAAATCATCACAAATTATCATATTAAAAATAATTTGTGCACAGAGTGAACTGATGTGAGCTCAATCAATGGAAGTACAATGATCTTTTTAAATACATACTGGAGACATATACCACATTCCAGTTAATACTAATTCAGCTACTAGCTTCCAGTAAAACTTAGCAGTGTGGGACAGCTATACACCCTTCTCAAATATGTTTGGCATCAGTGACATTAAAAACAAAGACAGTGAAATTAAGGCATTTGTTTCTCAACTCTCAGAGGGCAAAACCAACCAAATAGGCAGAGTCAAAACAGAGTTTGAGAAATACTATTGCACTATAGCGTAACTCCTAGAGTCAAAGGTGGACAAAGGAGCCTAAAGTAGTGCAGATAATTTACACAAAAACATCAAAAAGTCATGTTACCTGAAACTTGGCATTATTTTCCAGATGACATAGAACAGAGCATCTGGACTGAAGGCAGTCTGATTCCCTTGCCAAAGGGAACACAGGGTTTTCCTGAGCTCCTCTACCAGGGACCTGTCAACAATCACAGGAACCTGTACTGTCAGCTCAGGATAAAATCACAGGCAACTGAAAAACTTTTGTTTCCACAACATAAGCACCCATTTCGACACACTTTCTGGCAGTTGTATTCAAAATGCATTTTTGCCACATTTTTCTACTAAATGGGACTATACGAGCAGCAAGTGCTGGAACTGGTGATGTTTGTGGTTAGTCAAAAAAAAAATTATTTAGAGTCATTGACATTGCTTCATATTTGTGTGATTTCACATGGTTGCTGCATTCTGAACACCAGAGATACCCTGGGGCTGACAGTCCCACTGGCGTAGTGAGCCCTCCAGCCTGCGAAAAGCTAAAGGCATGCTCAGGGGGTATGACTGCAGTATCTACTATACTGTTGACTCATTCGACTAACTATTGCAACCAATACAGGCAACAATCTACTAGTGATCTAAGCATAATATGTTGAGCAATGACACTACCACTATGCCAGCAAAATAACAGACAAAACTATCATATGTGAACCGGGTAGTCTAGATTTATCTTAAAAGTTCTGCAAAAACATCTTGTTTCAACACATCGTTGTGCGATTAAACAGGCTAACTGACTAGTTGAATGCTCCATTTGGAAAAAAACAACATATAAAGATGGGTAGTTGTATAGCTGTGACTTTGACCATAAAATACTGCCATTATTAAAACTTAAAGGCAAGATTATCCACCCCCGCCCCATCCACTAGAGAGGACCTTACACACTGCTGTCCCCCTGGCTTCTGGTGTGGTACATTCTTCTTCCTGCAGTTTTCCCGCTCCGCAGCGCCACTGCTGGCAATTCTTTAAAGTAGCAACTGAATTCCAGAATGTTACTGGGGGGGAAAATAGGATAAAATTAATCTTTCACCCAACAGAGGAAGTTAAACATGTTAGCAAAGATAGAGCCCAAACTTATTGACTTCTAGGCTTTGGGTATTTATTCCTTTTAGACAACAGATTAAAAGAATGTCCAGAAGATGCCAATTACCATTAAAGCTTTGGCAGAGTTTAGTTTTCCATGGAATAGGGAGAAAGAGAGGGAGCCAACAGAGGTATTTAGTGCAGATTTAGTGTTCTTTCACAGACATAGGTCCAGATTCAGAACAGTGCAGGCTGTTATATGAGTACTCTGCTGTCAAGGCAAAAAGCACATGGTGTTACAAATAGCCTACAATTTGCTACTATACTTTGTCATTTGATTACATAGAATTACAGATTTTATGCAGACTTAGTAGGTTGAACTTTTCTATCAAATAAAGTGAGGTCACATTTAATCCAAGGGACATTTTCACCCAGCTGATGGAAGCTGATGTACAGCTTTTAGCTTGACATGAATGACTGATATGAGCTCTGCCTTATTCCACTGGTGTGGTTTAACAGTCAGGTCAGCTAGTGTGAGTCTGGCTGTGGTCAGCAGGCAGTCAGCCCAATGCTTCTGGCTGCTGACCAGAATCCATTACTGGCAGCTGACTGGCCAGAGGCTGTGCTCTCCATTTGCACAGCTCAGCAGCTCCACAAGGGACCAAGTTGCATTCCAAGCCCAGCAAGCAAGGCCACCCACACCTTACTCAACTCGTCACACAGGACCTATAGAAGCCCTTACCTGAGGGACTGGAGGATGGCATTCATAAAACATGTGTTGCCCAGGTTGCGCAAACCAGTGGCAGACAAAGCAGGAGGGCCACCCTAAAAGAACAATGGTGTAAAAATGTTTTATAATTTATAATGCAAGTTTTTATAATCACTGAACAAATCACTAATAAATGCATTAGTCATACTTTAGGCACACACTGAAAATGATTTTTGCTCTTATTGCAAAATCAAATTGCAAAACAATTTTGGCTGTATTTATAAAAAACTTAGCAAATTAAGTGGTCTGAGTGAGACTACAGTCTGCTGAAGCATTTTGAGCAGGGTTTCACTTTTCCCCTTTACAGAGCTTAATAAAGTGGTTACATAAGGGCAAAGACGCATCATTTCTGCCAGAGTGCCTAGCAGCCCAGCCAAGAGCAGTCAATGTCTCACTGACTCACTGGCTGACTCCATTGTTGAAATGTGCTTGAGTGAGAGCCATTTCAAAAGACAATGTGCAAAGTACAGGTGTCATTTTGGGGGCCTACAATAACAATAATATTGCTTTTGCTGCTGCCCCAACAATCGCAAAGGAAAAGTCCATTAATATCTCAACATAATAATGCAGCACTTACATTTTATGCAATTACATTTCCAAGATAAGAAAATTCATTAAACTTTCATTTAGACCTGCAAGTACCCACAGTACTTGTAGTAAATCTTGAAGGAAATGAGATGATTTTTCATCTTTGTGCAAGGACCAGTATCACTCATTGATCACCACATTTGCTGGAAAAGGTTAAGGCATTGCAGAGCATCTAGTTTGTCTTTCAGTGTGTGATCAGGTCAGGACTAGCTTTAAGGTTACCATGACGTTAAAAAAAAATCCCGGTCTATTAATGTATATTACACCACTTACCTCTTTTTACAAATACTTCAATATACTCAAAAGCTGACACTTAAATTTTTACTCAAGTATTTTCTGGCTCCAGACAGACATTCATCTATACTTTCATCTTTAATTAAGCATGAAACATTTGACAGTACCTGTACCATCACTGTTTCTCTGTACTTTTTTTCTTTTTTACAAACTGTCAATAATCAATCACAGATAGCTAGTTATATGGAGGGATAATATCCAAGAACACCACTTTTCTCCAACATTAGCGCTGCTTGGAGACAAGCACAGCTAGCAACACTGTTCTGGATGTAAATTTTTAAACACAGTAGCATAATGTGATCTGAAATAGGTCTGACCTCCAATTTGCCACTACAAAAGCAATGGAAAAAAGCATAGTCCAGTATTCAAAACACATTTTAGCAATGCATTTGGGTCAATTTACCATCCACATCATTCAAACATTACTCACAACCCAACCAAGTAAATTGTATCATTCCTTTTTTATCCATAATGTTAAGACAGTTAAATTAAGCAGTTAAAGACAAATGTTTTCAAAGATCATCTCTCTCAATTTTGGAGCAGAGACTTACACAATCCTCTGGGATCTTGTCAGGAGATGCACTACCTGAGAGCTTTCTTTTTCTCTGTCTGTCAGTATTCGTCACAGAGCTGAAACAGAGACAATCAGTGTGGTATTTGCTGAACATTAGCATTTTAAAGTACAAACTTCATGATATTTTTTACCCATCCATATTCAGCCTACCAGTTACACAACAAGCTGCAGTCAAAAGACTGATTTCAAGAAGACTGAAGACATTGAATGCGCACTGAACCACATAAATACATTGGACAAGCTGTATCGGCACTCTTTAATAAATTAAAATGTAGAAAAAAAGTGGACCTTCCTTTAATAAACGATATAAGAGTGCATTAAACTATATTTTTTCAAGTAATCACAGCATGGCAGTGGACCGTCTCTTTAACATCAGTACTCACCTTTCTAAACTCTGAAGATGCTCTCTCACCCGCTGCACCTGACCCAGTTTGGTGTCATTTACCACAAAGTCATCACATCGGTAACTGAACAGAGTTCAAATGAAGGTCAAGATGACAACTCAAGAACACATGTATAACTCAAATATTTTAGAATTCTATAAAATCATTAATAATTCTATTATTCTGTAATTTTAGGAAGTTAAAGTGAAATGAAACGAACCAGAATGTGCTATAGCTGCTGCAGTCCATACACACAGAATGCTGCTGAAATTTCTCCTTCTCTGGTTTTCTTTGACCACTTGTTGGACTCTGAATCTCCTCAAAATGTTTCTTTGCATGGCCATTGACATATCTTCCAAAGAGAGAAACTGATTCACATAACTTGTCTTTATGATTACTGGAATTGAATGTTACATGTTTATATTGCTGTTTTGTGTCATGCATCACAATCATCGCTGTACTGTGAGTATTGTGTGAGTAATGTGTATAACAGCAGACACGAGGGCTCAATATGTTACCAATGAGTGAATATAAGCAAACACTTACCTTCCACAATGCACATTCAGGCAGGTGAGGCAAACCCAGGGACTTTTGTTTGACCGGCAAACTAAAAAAAGACATAGAATCACTATAAACAGGGCTTGATTTGAGAGGGGATACAAAAGTGATGATACGATCTTCCCCAGCGCCCGCCCCCTCCCAGAAGTAAGAAATGAAAACAGATAAATTGCCCCACTGTAAAACAACGTTTGTTAGATCATGTCAGATGTGCACTTTCGATATTCATATTGGAGGTTTATATGCTGAATTGCGCCCCCACACAAACGTAGCTTGTGCTAATCGTTTAGACTCTGGCATAACATTGAAATGTTGAAAAAAGTGTAAACCTAAAAACTATTTCTGGTCCGTCTTATATAGGGGTTAAATAATGTATTATCCCCCAGACATGGTCTGATATTTGATTTAGCTTTTAACGCCCATATAATTTCATATAAAACTCATGAGAGTCGTCCGCGTGAACACGTTACAAAAATATTATAAAAAACTAGAGTAGCTAATCATAAATAGAGAACCACTTCACATGTTAAAACTGAATCAATCAAACAAACAAAACCGTTACTTTAGCCGCAGTGACCAGCTGGCTAACAAGGCACACATAACGTTAGCTTCATAAGCTAGCATAGCTTAGCCTAGCCCACATTTTAAACGGTGAAGCTCCAGCTAGCTAACCTAGTAACCAGACAGCTGAATATATAACCCAGCTTTGTAATATTACTGCAGTTAAAAGCTAGTTCACATGGTATTGTGCGTTTTAACTCGGCAGTTCAGAACGAGTGCAACTCACCGCTACAGCACCATGAAGATGGCGAGCCGCTGGGGAACCGAGCGGGGTCCACCGCGACACACAGGCTCGAGCTGAGGTGAGGACACTCCATCAGAAAGAGAGACAGACAGGCGGACAGACAACCACGCGGCCACTACTGCACCAAACTAACCACAGAACAACTTTGCCGCCCAGCACGGTCTCTGCTGACTGCTTCGCCGAGAAGCTCGATACAACACCTGCCAATAAAACAGAGAATAACACGCAGGCTGAGCTAACCTAGCTGACTAGACCGGTGAGCTAAGGCGTTCGCTAGCTCTGCCAAGGCGAAGCTGTTTTTAGCTGCATGCTCAGAAACGGCTAACATACACAAACACACACAAACCTGCCGCTGAAACGCCTTAGTGTAAACGCGTTCTCGGTCTTTTTGGACTCTGGGAGGAATATAACGGGTCGGGTCACCGTTTGCTCGGCGCTGCTGAGTGTAAGCGCTAAACTAAGCGGAGAAAGCGGCTCTGGAGGAAGTGGGCACCCAGCGCTAGCAGATGACGTAGACGGGTCAGTGGGGTCGCAGAGTTTAGGAGCGAGATAAATAAGCGACTTGAAAGAAATACGCCTTTAAAAGCCACCAACAATTTCTCGAAGATAAGGCAGCAAACGGGCGAAAAATGTTCACTATCACGTGAACGCGGCGTCTCACTAAACGCAGCTAACTTAAACGTTTGGCTTCGGTATTCCTGTAAAGTTTAACCATATAGGACCTGGTAGTATAATCTTTTGTACAAATGCTCTGAAATAGACAATAAGCTGAAGTCGGCTCCTTAATCGCCGACGTCTTTTACAATTTTCCGTTCCACCTTAAATTATGCAGCTCATTCTTGGCCTGTAGCAGAGTAAACGGTGCAGATTCGCTCGGGTACGGATACAAGAACGTGTTACCCCTACACAGTTTAAGGTGGAACGGAAAATTCGAAAAAAAAAGCCGGGGATTAAGGAAACTTCAGGCTTATTGTTAGATGTTTTTGAAACCTGAGATTTCTTTGAATGGTATGATATTTAAATCAAACTTCAGTGATGCCTTTTATACACAGTATAAACATTTGTCAATAGCTTGATTAAGATTTAAACATGCAAAATCAGTCAAATATGTCTTATTACTTTAATTGGCTCAAGGAATAATGATTTTGTAGGGTTGAACAAGTTATGGCAGTACAATTTGATCTTATTTATTGTCTTTATTTATCACTTAGTCATTACTGCAATCATATCATATTCTTCTGTGTTTTACAAAAGATTGTTTAAAAAAAAAAAAATCAAACGTCCAAGTCTTGTAAATTCCATTTACTGCACGGTAAACTTGAGTCACTCACTCTCCCTATTTGTTTCCATTAAAAATAATTATTAAATTATTTAATAAATTATTAAAAATAATATTGCTGCCAATTATTAATAATTAGAAATTATTATTGAGTGAGTAGTCTACAGCAGAACTGTAATTAAATACGGAAACTACAGATTACAAGAAAGCTTTAACTGGAATGAGAAAAAATAATGCTGTAAAAATAAAACATTCTCTCCCCACAACATGGATTTTTCAGAGTGAAGGTGGCTGTGGGGGAAGTGGATGATGGCTTTATAAAGTGAAACTGAAATGACATGTTTTATTTAAGAATGCCTATAGAATGGTGATGGTATAAGTTGCTAAAACTGAACAGTATGACCTCTAAAAAAAATTCAATGAGAAGAGTGATGTCAACAACAAAATAACTTTACTCTCTTCATCTTCATCAGCTTTCATCTCTTCAGCACATCTCAAAGGTCTTTTAACAATACAAATACATTCACTGTGTCCACTGCTGAGACTACTCAAAATATTGATATGCCTCAGCACACTGTCTAAGATGTGGTGGGGATTTCCGGTGTTAATGCTGATGTTGGGTATTTCAAACTGCATTGTGTTCCCTTATGCCATTTCAATTTTATCATTCTGAAGAGGTGTGTCTGGTCCAGAAGAGCCCTTATCTTTTTTGGCCTTTGCTTTGCTGTTTTGAGGGGTAGACCTATAAAGACCATCAACAGACATTGTTAATTTTGCCATGAGAATGAAATGAAAATTAAAAAAGAAAAAACAAAATTTGGTAAAGACAACATAATTCACGTGGTGCTGGTGTTGTAATGACACTTACTTATTCTTCAGCATCAGAACAATCACAACGATGAGGATGATGGCTCCTATAATACCTAAAACAACTCCCAGAATGATGCCTGTAGTGAGCAAAGATACCAGTAAATGACACACGAGCCCTTGCAATGAAAAATATTTGAAAAATCATATGAGCATGGTATGACATTGGTTGATGTCCTGTAGGCCCATTAAAATATACATAAAGCATACTTTGGCTTTTTCATGTAAAATGTAAAATAAAAGTAAATTAAATTAGTAAATTAAATAAAACGAAATAACTTATAATTCAAAAAAGTGTAGAATAGTTAATATATGGTTTTTCATTGGAGGGGCTCAGATAGCAAAAGACAAAGATTGTGAATAAACAGTCACATCAGAGAATCTACAAAGAAAAGTTACCCACCGACTGGTGAGTCTGACTCCACTTCCTCTTCTTTTCCTTCAGCTTCATCTATTTAAATCAGACATATACAAATGTATTTAGGTATAACTTTGTCATCTAAGTACATTATAATAGGTTAAGATCAGTCTATTTCACACTCACCTATTATTCCAGAACATGTGTTATTGCAGCTTTGAATAGTAAAGAAACGGTTTCCGTTGCCCACACAGCCAGTCCAGAAGAATGTCTTGCATTTCCCATGAGCAGGATCATAGTAATAGCGTAAATAATAGCCCAAACATTCCCCTGAAGCTCTCGGCAAGTGGCAAGCCTTTGATCCTGGAAAAAGAGGATTAAAATTGCACTTGGAAAATAATTTATAGCTTTAAGTAGAACTCTTATGCTGCAATATGTTTTTACCAGTAGGTGGCAGATTTTGCTTGTACCAGATCCTAAAGGGAATCACCCTGGACAAATTCATTAATATCTTTATTCATTTCATAACAGTGTCTCAGCACTCAATGGCTCAGCAGCAATAGTAAAGAAATGAAAATGTCCACCAGATTGCTATAATACATTTTGTTGGATATAGAGCTAAAGAAAACTCACT
This sequence comes from Pygocentrus nattereri, assembly GCF_015220715.1. NCBI lineage: Eukaryota > Metazoa > Chordata > Actinopteri > Characiformes > Serrasalmidae > Pygocentrus > Pygocentrus nattereri. Next base: position 25,141,414 of record NC_051221.1, on the reverse strand, counting down.
GTCCAGAGGGTAGAGAGAGTTGGCTCTGGCCGAACAGTTTCTCATGCACTGCACCTCAGCAATGAATCTGTTTGCATTTCCACCCTCTCCTGAGTAGCGGAATGGTTGGCAGTTGTCTGTATCCTTGTTGTAGTACAAGTAGATGCGTACATCTGAGCCTGTTCCCTCATCCATGGGCAGGTTGCAGAGGGCTACAGTTGGAGAGAGAGATTGCGGAACTTTAGTTTTTGGATTTCAAGTTTATAATTAATAAAATCATTCTCACAAAAATATATGTAAATAAACAGATCCTTTTTGTATATCTGTCCTCTGTGGTAACGTTTACTCTATATCTCTCTTTTGGCTTAAACCAGAAACAAATGATAAAGCAGTGGCATCGCTGAACCTCAATAAAACCAAAATAAAATAAGTAAGGTGGAAACATTTCCACAATATCTCAAATATAGTCCTTTTCCTCAAACTGAGGTGAAGGAAAACATCAAAGAGGAGTGTAATACTGTCTCGAAAGAGTAATGTTTAACCAGTTTGGAGACAGCCCACACCTAGTTTTTATTATGGCTGTAAATTCACTAGGCAACATGAAACTCGACTCTGGTTCTACATATGATAACCTTCACAAAGGTTGTGTTATAGTTCTTGACTTAATAAAAAGGAGTATGTATTTATACACCATCTAGTTTGATGTTTTAGATTAAGCTTTGATTAAACCTGTATTTCCCACATTAGCATTTTTTTTCAGTGAATAAATGTTTTTCAGTGCATTTGTGGATATTATTGGGCTGTATACTATATAGAGTGGCTATTATGTCTAATCATATTTTTAGGAGAAGTTTAGACAAAAATTATAATTTTAGAACAAAAATTTTAATTGTGAACCCTAATTGACAGTGTACTGATTTGGCATGTGTCCAGGAAAATGCCCCTATACTTTAATGTACTTTACACATACATATTTATCCATTTAAGTGTTTGTGAAAATCAGCTGCTAATTACTTCAAGACTAGTGATTTTAGTTGGAACTTAACATTAGACAGACAATAGTATGCAAAAGTGCTCTTTATAACATTAACACAATACAGCAATTTAAACCACAATTGCTTTTCCTCTCCTATATCTAATGTGATAACGTATAGTCTGTATCAGTTTTGAGCTTTTGAGCTTGAACTTGCTAAAGTCCTGTAGTTCACCTGTTGCACTGCACAGTTTTGTGTTTTCCCTGTGGTGACACACCTGATGCAGCTCATGCACCTGATCATTAGCTAATGATGTGTATTTGCAAACTGCAAAACTCTGCAGATGGATTTCCAGGACTGGATGTGGAAAACACTGTTTTCAACCTCTCCTTTAGCTCAATCACAGTAAAGAAGGCCACATTTTGGGCGGGAATGCGACGTCGTAAATTGTTCATACAACAACCTTTGTTCTCACTGCTGTGTAGTTTCAGTATATATGTTATCTTAAAATGTTAATGTTAGAAGTCAGTTTGCTCACTTCATCTGTTTTGATCTCGTAATCCTTTGAAATTGATCACAATTAAAATTTAAAATGGCTATTTTTTCCTCTCCTTTATTCCTTCAAAAGACATTTAAAGGCAAAGCCCATTTCACTGAATCAGGTGGGATAAATTCTTATTTGGTTTCTCACATTGAACACTGCACAACCAAGTTACAGTCTTATAATGTTCTTTTACAGTTAAAAATCCTAAGAATACAAGTATTCATATATTCAAGTTTATCACATTTTCAGTCACTCATCCTCAAATTTTCTAATTACCTCTGAATAAAAACATCTCAGTCCTTTTTTTAGAGCATGCAAATGACACTACACATTCAGGGCACAATGTGTAAAAGTATTGGTACAAAATATAAATGATTCTATTTAAAATTAAGTAACAAAAAAGGTGTTAAAGAAAAGAGTCCCAAACTTACACTGTACTGTAGTCTGTCCATTGGTAGAGTAGAATACAGCAAAAAAGATCAAAAATATGCTAAGATCCCTCATGGTGGTGTGATCTGTGGTGATAGCTGAAGTGAATGAGGGTTCATAAATTACAGTGAAAGAGAGGAGGACGTTGTGAACTTTGTACCTTTCTTGATAAGTACACAGTCTGAAAGTAACGAGGGGAAGAAAGATTAATTCAGCTATAGCAAATCCTCTGCCTCTGAATGTATTAATTTAACAGTTATGTCTGATTGGACAGTTCAGAGAATTATACCTCCAGCCATAGTTAGGCCTATTCTTGTTAATACACTGACATCTTTTATCATGTAATACATGATTCTGCTTGAATGGTTTGTCCCACCCCACCCTGTTCCTACACTCACCACTTGCCATACTGAATATTGACAAGGCCAGTGACAGCAGGGGTCAAGCCCTCGTTTTCAAGCACAGTAGTCTGCCATGGTCTCATGAACCATACTAAGCTCATTTGCTAGTTTCTTGGCCCATAAACTATGAAACTCTTTAATCTGTAATCTATTGACCTCTGCTTTGCACTGTCCTCCTCCAAAAAGCTCAGCTTTAAACCTTCATCTTTTCTCAAAATTGTGTTGATAGTTGACAGTGATAGTGTTACGATTTTAACTTGTTTTTTTTTTGTTTTAACTTTACTTTTTGGTGTATAATGCTTCTGTGAATCAATGTTGCAAATTAAAAATGCATTTCAATCAGAAATTCTGCATAATTCAGTTGCTGAGATGTAAATAGTCATTCAAAATGGTTTGTTTTGAAATGGTGCATTGTAGAGAAACACATCGACTGAGATTTCTTTATAATGGTATTAAAGCGATGTCTACACAACAATTATAGTCATTTTATTTACTATCCAAAATGACCAGTGAACCTACATGTGTCTTCTGAGTATTTACATGCGTTGCTGACAGTGGTGAAATAGTGTTAAATCCTAAAAAGAAAAAGTTTCCTTTCACTTAATTAATTGGGTTTTTTGGGTAACATCCTGCATGTGCTTCTCCACCATGAATGGATTTAAAGGTACATTTTATGCCAAAGGCTCATTGCAAAACAGTCAAAAGTATCAGGCAAAAGGCAGTGAAACCATTTCATATAAAAAACCTTCCGTAAAGGAAATTAGAAGCATTAAACTCTTCAGACATCTGGTTCCTATCACCACCACTGTAAACAATTATTCATCAGTAAGTTTCTCTAGAGCTGAGCATTCCACACCAAACCAGTCTGAATTACTTTGTTTACATCACAACCACTTAATTATGCTGAGATGTTGAAAAATCGGTGGAAGTCATCTTTAATATACAGGACAATGAATTCTATTGATGATCAAAACCAGTGTCAGTTTTAAATATTATTCCTTCTCACCACAGCTATGCGATGAGTGAGGAACTAAAGAATTACTCCTTTGATACAGCAACCATCCAAACAGCAGTCCAGTGGACAGATCATATGCCACCTTAAGAGAACCTTCTTACAAGTCTCCCGGGAAACTGATTCATGAGTCAAAGTAATTGGCAGACCAGTCAAAGCTTGACCTTTAAATGTGTCGTAAGGGGTAAAGTTTCAGCTGTTGTGCCTTCTGCTCCACCAAACAGTACCAGCCCACCTGCCGAGTGACCGAATTTGTTCTTATTAACGTATTAATGTGTTTTTTTCTCCTAACACCAACATAGCACTCACTGCAGGATGATAACAGATCATATCTCACGCTCTCATTCATAGTCGCGTACGTCCAGTGCAAATTGGACTACATGTTAAGTGGCCAGCACATCACTACACATCGCTCTCCTTCTGCCGGCTGAATGTGTACTAAACAAAGCTCAGCATTGCATTTAACATCATTTGGAAGCTCTCATCAGTTTTCTGTAGAGATGTAGTCTATGGCTGAACCTGCGAAAGCCAGTAAAATAGCAACACAGAGTAGCCTAGCCCAGCACAAACGCTCATCTCCACTGAACAGTGAGCAAAGAAAACAGCCCTTCGTCTCTCCTCTCTGCTTTAACGGAGGTTCTGCAGCGCATCAGTAACTACCAGTAACCCAGCTCCAACTTTCCTTTTCCCTGCTCCTTCTCTGATGGACTGACGTCTCCTGAGGTGGAAAAGTGTGACTCCGCTCTGAGGTAAGACTTCTCCGTACTCTTTCTGGATATAACGGTCGGTTTGCCTCAGTGTTTTTGTCTGTGTTGTGGCTAGTTAGCTTTGTATGAAGTCACGGCTTCAAACCCGGCTCAGCTCAGGCTCTGAGGAGATGTTCCGTCATTGCTGTGACGTCATGGCTGGACAGAATGAGCGTGCCATGCTTAGTATAAAAGGCAGCTCCGATTACACTGTTGTGATTTCTCTTCTGAGGCACTTTACGCGAGATAAGGGAAGAGGATTCTGGCCAAGATGCCCTTCACTCACTTAATAATATTTCTAATAGCCTTCCCAGTGTCTTCTAGTGGTAAGATTGTTTCTTTAGTATCTTTTACAAAGCCTGGGGTTTCAGTTTTTGCTCAGTTTTTAAACATTATTAATGAGTATTGATAACTATTACACAGATTTGTGCTGGTTTAAATGACCTAAACTGTGTCATGTGCTACTTTCATAACCTGTAGACTGGCATAGGGTAGTTTTGCCTGTATTTGTGTTAAGCTGAGTTGAACTAAACTTAGATTGTACAGGGCTGATCTACCAAATCAAATCAAATCAAATTCCAAATTTTGGAAAAGAAATAATCTCACATTCAGGTCTTGGAAAGTTAGGCTTTCACAGAATGAGTGCAAAATCAGTACCCATAGGGACATAGGTGTGTGAGAGTGAGCATCAGATTTAGACTTTTGGTTGCAAAGATGCAGAGACTGTATGCTGCAGGATAGACTGACCAATATGTAAAAGATTTGAAAGCAGTCCTATTAAACAATTGCTAAATAAAACATAATGGGAATGGACATGGTTCCAAACTCCTATTAGAAGGCTGCTTATAGGGTGCATGGATATTTTATTTTTGCTGTGCAGTCCAGAAATTGGTAGAAACGGTGAAAGCTACATGAAATCCTCCTGTCCTGCTCAGTTAAAGTTCACGTGCTGGCTTACTTTTTTATGCCTAATATCACGTCTGAGGTTCTTCCCGAGTCAAGTGAGAGAAGTTACAGCAGCTGCAGACTAAACAGTCAGGACACAGAGTGGGAGAGGTTTAAGGAAAAGCTGTGTGGGTTAAATTGCCGAGAAGGGTTTTTATCACTTCCCATTTTTAGGACTTTTGCTCAGGGAGCTCATATTAGAAATATAATTGTTTCCTTTTGCAATTAAGAAAATTGTTCAGCTCTGCATTTTTTAAAATTGCTTCTCTTATTTCATGAATGTTGATCATTGTTGTCCAGGAGACAGTGTAGTGTGTCTAGTGTCTGTCAAAACATATTTTTTCTTCCACAGGTTTATTGGGGTATTTGAGACAGATTGCTTTGCATTTTAATCAAAATATTATTCTAAAGTATTACCAGTTCCAGTTTTTCGGTCGAGAACTGAATAAAGCAGATTGCATCTCAGGACCCAGATTAAGAATTCTCCCCAGACACCCAGTAATCTCTCTGTGGGGAAAGACTGGGTGTCAGAGACACAGTTTGAAAGCAGACTGAAATAGGTTGGCACTGACCAGAGGAGCAGTGCTGTGGTGCTGGAATGCATTATTTCGTCTGATTTAGGACTCTGCATGCATCACCCAATTAGAGCAGAAAGAGGTGTCTCAAGAACAGTGTGAACCCTACTTCTTAAGAGCAAAGTTTCATATAAGGCAGCTTTAAAGTCCAAAGTTTTATTAAATGTGTTTAATTGCCTTGTCTCTGTTTCAGGTGGAAAGTGGACATATAATGGTAAGTCTGTTGTTGCGGAGCATGGCACCTTTCCATGTAGTGTATTTGATAATTCTGCTAATTACTGGTACGTGGAACAACAAACCTGCTTTCTTTTGACTGTGATTCCTCCCTCTAATGTTTGTACTGTACTACATTTGAGTTTATTTATAAGAGATGACAGTGTTTGCTTTGTCCCATATAGGGCAAATATAGTTTTTCTCTGTTTAGTGCAAAAGGTCACTTGGTCAGTGGTAAAGGATAGAGGCAGAATATAGGGTCAAAGGGTAAGAAAACATCTAGTAAATTCTCTCTTTTGTTTCTGGCCTCAGTTGACCCAAAGACTTTAGATAAATATTTAAATAAATATGACTCACACTGAGCATCTTTTACTGAAAATGTGAAATTGTTTTATCGGAACTAAGTTGTCACGGTGCAAATGAATAAAAATGAAGTTATTGCACATGATACTAATAAGTAGGTTTCCATAAAACTGGCATGCTTACTCACTCTGTCACTTAGGCAGTTTCCTGGTCAAATGCCTGTCAATTTAGTAAAATAGAATCAGTCTGGTCACTGCCCCTCTGCACCAGGCCTATTATTGGAAAGGCTGTTTTAGTGTTATCTCTAGCCTTGCCAATATGTCATGCCAGAGCGGACACTATTTTGGTAACGCTAATTTGGCAGTATCAAAGAACAAGTAGCTCTCATGCTGCATGATCTGACCTTCCTCTGACCCACTGGTCCCCTAAGACATGAGCTCTATTATCACCCTCTATATCATCTAATTTCTGACCCTGCCCCAAGCATGATCCCTTTACACATGCTGTGCCAACAACACTTCCTATGCTACACACAGCCTCTGGATTTTGCTAAGACATCGTTTTAACAAATTAAGCCAGCACAGCAAAGACCTTTAAAGCCAGGACAGCAAAGACCTTTTGCCCTTATAACAGCTGGTGATACATTGTAATTGTTAGTTATCATGTTCATTTATAGTTGCAGTATATATAAAGATCTAATGGCATTTGTGAAATTCATTTTTACATTTTAGTTCCTTTAAGAACACATGTCCCAAACAGAATTATAATGCTCACCAGGCACATGTATCAGTGGGAACTGTGCAAATGAAAGAGATGTAAAGAAACATTTGCCATTTCGTTGCTGTCCCAATAATCTCAGATTATTTAGATTTTTAGTTTTCTGCATAATTTAAACTCAGCAGTGGTCCATTACATTGTGAAAATTTGATCAGTGAGCCAGTAGAAATGCTCCAACATTACTTGGAATAAAATCTTTTTACATTAACTTTCATTAACAGTTGCAACCGTTTTCACCCTCTCCTGTAAAGTTACCATTCTGGAGAAACTTTTTATTTTCGTGGACAGCAATGATCTTTTCTCATCTTCGTCAAAGCTCAATATAGTCTGTTTTTCATCACTAGGGATGATGATTTGTGTTGATATTGGTGCAGTTATTCCCAAAGTTAGCCTTGTTTGAGGTGAGGCAATTTTAAATAACACTCCAGAAACCACATAAGCTGTGAAAAGGGTTGCTATAATTGTTTTATTTTGAGAAATTTATTGCTCCCTTAACTGCTTGCCCCTTCTCATTAAGTTGGTTTTCTAAATTTAAAAAAGAACAATGTGCAATTGCTTTTATATTATTATATCTTTAAATCATCTGGTGCTGCATGACTGTTGTGCCCTGTTATAATTTAAACTCACTCGCTTAAATTTCACTCACTTATGTTCAATTGAGCTAATTTTCACAGTTGCTCCCATTTGTGAGGATGTCAGTGGAACAGTCCATTAAAACCAACCTGACCAAGGCAACAGAAGAATCTACCAGTCTACCATTCATAAATATGCTAAGTAATAGAGTGGGGCTGTGCAGTATATTGTTTCTTAATCGTTATTGTATTGTCAGTCTTCACAATGTTTACATGGCAAAAATTGGTGTATTTTGGTGATATAGGAAAAAGCTTTGAAGCTTTGAAGACTTATTATGCTATCTGGATATGAAGGAATCAAGAATGATTACATATAGTTATTTGTGTTTTTAAATGTTTCTTGCTATTTCACTTTGTGTGTCCTATGGGGCATCTGCTTGAATCACCATCCCCCATGGTTTTTAAAAAACATACATTTTTCCTCATTTCCATTGCATCAAAGTGTGCAAGATAAACAAAAAAGCCTCTATCCAATGTGTTTTCAGAATATTGGAAGATAGATTGCAATTTCCATCAGAGTGACTATTAGCTCCATTTGGGAAAAAATTATCATGGTACATTTTTGACATTATTTTCAGTATTTATTACAAATATAAGACATCACAATGTGACTTTTGCTATTGTTCTGTCATAACATAGCGAGTGAGTTCCTACAGCTGTTCACTGATGGGCCTTGCTACTGATATGAGACCCAGCACAGCTCCCCTCTAACACACACTCGGGGGATCATTTCCTCTCTCATCAAACTAAACTAAGCTGAATGGTCCTCTCTGACCACTGGCCCTAAGGCCTCTGTGGCATTCTGTGCTGACTCCAGATGAGTCAAAGCCTCATTTCTTGCATGCTGCTGGCGCGAATAGAAATTTCACTGCCTAAAGACTTTTAAAAACCAAATCCACAGAAACCATGCACGTAGCTTGTGGCTTTATAGACCTGAGCTAATTAAACTGCTATATCAACAACATTGTTAATATTGATGTAATGACTGTAAGCTTTTAAGCTGCAACAAATTGTGCTTTAATAAGACTTCTTATTTGTTATAGCTGTAGAGTGTTATATATATATTCTTACAGTCTCTCAAGTTGTTGACATCATACTACATATTTAGTCCCAGGAGCTGCCTTCTATTTTGCTGATGGATAGGAATCACAGAATTCATGACACCATGACTATGTCGTAGGGTACCATTGACCATGAGCAGTGCTGTCCATGCCAAAGAGCAGTCAGAGGCCATGAGTAGTAGATGTGGTCACAGTGCTGAATCTGGCCTCAATTAAAATGGCAAAAAATGGACAGGGAGTAATTTTGACCAAATATAATGTGCTGCTTTTAATAGTGACAGTTTCTTGGCGCCTAACTGAATGACCTTCCCTCAAAAAGTGTAAATTCACAGATAGTCTAACGCTCTGCAGATTTGTACCTCAGGGTCTCCTGCTTCTCCTCCTTTACATGACTTTGCATGACCTAACCTTCTTGTCATCCATGACAATGGTTGTTTATGGAACTGAATCTACTTTTTTAATAAAATCAAAGAAAGAAAGAAGGCTTGTAAAAAACGGATTTTGGCAATACCACCACTGCTAAGCTTGCACAGTTATTCTGTTTTCCTGACTGACTGAGCACAGTGTTACAGCATAGAGGAAGTCATGATGATGGGCATGTCATTGTTACAATACCATATTTTCACCTTAGATCATTTTGCTCTAATAACAAATAAGTAACATCATTGCATCAATTAAGTGATGCATTGAAATTACATATTTTCTATGAAAAGCTTCTGAAGTTGTGTGGTATTATTTCTCCTGGTAGGCAGCTGTATAGGCCAATAAGATGACCATTATTGTTAGACAGACAAAGTGGTTTGTCCTGCATTACGTGGCTCTTTTTTGGGTAAACAGTGAATTATACAAGCCTCTCATTAGGATCAAGCCAGCAAGTCGCCCTCTGCAACATGTCTAACTATAGACTGTTTACTGACACTGGCTGCTTTAGATTTAATGTTGATAGAATTTGTTTCTTAAGATATTTTCATTAGGATGACTAAAGTTGGAATTTGTGCAAGATACCTTTGCAGGTTGAGGCTATATTTGTCTAATCTGTGTTCAGAATCATCCTTGTGTACACAATATTGTTGCAGATACACACTTTTGCTGGTTTGGTTGAACTGCTGTGGACAGCCTGTGAAGCCTGCATGAGAAAATATATGCAATTTTTGGGATTGGCATTGTTCTGAGGGCACTCCTTCTGCAGGGCGGCATTCTGTAAACATTTGTATGACACAGGCGCCTTTAGCCTTATGCAACAAGCAGTTATGGATAAAGCAGAACTTTGAAAAGTTCAACTAAGACAAAGTTCAAAAGGGCAGCATTTTAGAGAAAGTACATACTCAGAGTAGTTGACTAAATTGGTTAATCTAGACTTTGAATAGATAGAGATAAAACATTATGACAAAGGGTGAGTAGTGATTTATTGTCTTTGGTTTTAGGACCTCATGGAGAGAACCACTGGCCCAAGCACTTCCCATACTGTGGAGGTGCATTCCAATCCCCAATAAACTTCCAGAGAGAGCTGCAGAGATATGATCCAGGCCTGCTCCCCGTCCAGCTCCAGAACTACAACCTGTCCAGCAGTGAACAGCTCACCTTAAGCAATAATGGGCACTCAGGTAAGACTGAATCTTTTTTTTTATTTTCCTGTGTCCCTTTTGTATGAATACAATTTCACAACGCCATGTGTTCAGTTCAAGGTCATATTTTATTTTGCCTCACTGTAACATTAAATGTACTCTTAGGACTTCTTCACTTCTCAGAACTTCTCAGACTTCTCGTCTACATAAAAGCTGAAGGATCAACTGTTGTTAAACTAATAGAGACACATGCATTAGCCACAATGCCTAAAATGGTCTTTCTTCTCAATGCTAATTTCTAGCTGAACATGCAGAAAATTACAGTACGGCCTTTTTTGCGTGTCGACCACAGCAATTTTCTGTAATCACCCGCTTATTACGATAACCGTCCGTGTACGCAAAAGCAACGAGCAGCTCATATTTTGGGCAAGCAAAGTATGGAGTGTTCTTGGTCATGACTCACACTGCAGGTAATCTGTTAAACAACAAAGCACATGCCACCTCTCTTAAGGGCTTCAGTTGAATTTTCAGTCATAATTCAATTTTATAACATAGTATTAACCTGGATAATAATCTTAAAGAAAATACGCAATTCCACACAGACACACACACACACAAATATATATATATATATATATATATATATATATATATATATATATATATATAAATTCAATGAAGTTGGGACATTGTGTAAAACATAAATAAAAACAGAATATGATGATTTGCAAATCCTTTTCAACCTATATTCAACTGAATACACTAAAAAGACAAGACATTTAATGTTCAAACAGATAAACTTTATTGTTTTTTGCAAATATTCACTCATTTTGAATTTGATGCCTGCAACATGTTCCAAAGAAGTTGGGACAGGGGCAACAAAAGACAGGGAAAGTTGAGAAATGCTCAAAAAACATCTGTGTGGAACATTCCACAGGTGGACAGGTTAATTGGAAACAAGTGATTGTCATGATGGGTATAAAGGGAGCATGCCTGAAAGGCTCAGGCATTCACAACCGAGGATGGGGTGAGGTTCACCACTTTGTGAACAACTGCCTGAGCAATGAGTCCAGCAGTTTAAGAACAACGTTTCTCAATGTGCAATTGCAAGGAATTTAGGGATTTCATCATCTACAGTCCATAATGTCATCAAAAGTTTCAGAGAATCTGGAGAAATCTCTGCAAGTAAGTGGCAAGGCAGAAAACCAACATTGAATGCCAAATGCTGAGGGATCCCTCAGACGGCACTGCTTCAAAAACCAACATCATTCTGTAACGGATATTACCACATGTGCTTAGAAACACTTCAGAAAACCATTGTCAGTGAACACAGTTCGTCGCTCCATCTACAAGTGCAAGTTAAAACTCTGCCATGCAAAGGAAAAGCCATATATCAACAACACCCAGAAACACTGCCGACGTTGGACTGACGCAAAGTGGAAGAGTGTCCTGTGGTCTGACGAGTCCACATTTCAAATTGTTTTTAGAAATCATGGACGTCGTGTCCTCCAGGCCAAAGAGGAAAAGGACTGTCGAAATTGTTATCAGCGCAAAGTTCAAAAGCCAGCATCTCTGATGGTGTGGGGGTGTGTTAGTGCCCATGGCATGGGTAAGTTGCACATCTGTGAAGGCACCATTAATGCTGAAAGGTACATACAGGTTTTGGAGCAACATATGCTGCCATCTAAGCAACGTCTTTTTGAGGGACGTCCCTGCTTATTTCAGCAAGACAATGCCAAGCCACATTCTGCACGTGTTACAACAGCATGGCTTCGTAGTAAAAGAGTGCGGGTACTGACCTGTCTCCCATTGAAAATGTGTGGCGCATTATACGACAACAGAGGCGCCGGACTGTTGAGCAACTGAAGTTGTACAACAAGCAAGAATGGGAAAGAATTCCACCTACAAAGCTTCAACAATTAGGCAGGCATCAAATTCAAAATGAGTGAATATTTGCAAAAAACAATAAAGTTTATCTGTTTGAACGTTAAATATCTTGTCTTTGTAATGTATTCAATTGAATACAGATTGAAAATAATTTGCAAATCATTGTATTCTGTTTTAATTTATGTTTTGGACAACATCCCAACTTCATTGGAATTGGGGTTGTATATATGTGTACATACAAATATAAATATGTGCCTGTGGGTGTTCGGCACACTGTGTCTTGCCACCGCACTGCTTCCTCTCTGTATGTGGCAGGCGCTTCTGTTGCATATGCCAGGTGAAGTCCTGTGCATGTGCCACTGACAATGAGAAGTAAATGCCTGAGGGATGCTGACAAAGCACTCTGTGCACCACTGATCTTCCTGGCAGCAGCACAGCTGGGTGTGCCACGGACTCTGATCTCAGAGCAGCCCCTGTGGTTTTAGTGGCCAATGGTGTTTTGAGAAAGTCACACTCTAAGCTTAAGCAGACACATAGGATTTCGGGTGGTTGGGGTAATAGCAGAAAGAAAGTGACATTGGCTGTGAAACAGAAGCACCTGCCACATGCACAGACGTGGGTTCAGCCCCAAATTTGTCTCCAGTCCCTTGTCATCTCAAAACTATTGCAATTGAGTACAGGCTGGTGTTTCTTGATGTACTATTTGGCCCAACTGATTCAGAATGATCTTGTCTTAATGCACATCAGTTCAGTGCTAGATTCCCACTACTGGTTTCCTGTAGCTGCTTGCTTAGATTTTAACTCAGCTGCATGCCTATAGCCCCAAAATGGACCAGTATCTCCCTGGGAATAATAACAGTTAAATCCTACACCATATCTTCAGCGCTTAGAGCCTCATGTACAGCTCAACTTGCCTTACCATCCCTCAAGACTCGTGGAAAACAAGCCTCAAGACTCTGCTCTGTACTGAAGCTAAGGTGCTGGAATGAACTTCTTCTGGCTGTCCAAATAATTTAATCTTCAAATGCATACTGAATGCTTGTCTCATCACCAAACACTTACTGCAAGAAACATCTCATGATCTCTGTTTATTGTGTATCTATATATTTCTATATCTACACTGACTCTGGTGGTGTCTTATTGAGTGGGTAGCTTTAGACTCTAGCCTGTTTGCACTAGAATAAGGATGCATTTTTTCGAGCAGACAGCAAACCACTTCTTTAAATTGCTCTGGATTATATTGTCTGCTAAATGCCATGAATATAAATGTACGTAAAGTCTTAATTAAAGAGGTTAACTTGTTTTTCCATTATTCCATCTCATTGCAAAAGGTTTAATTTCATCATGCTGTTGTGTGTGGTTTGTGTTCGCAGTGCAGTTGTCTTTGTCACCCCGCATGTACCTCTCCGGGCTGCCTCATCGCTATTCAGCAGCTCAACTGCATTTCCACTGGGGCTCACCTAATGTATTGGCTGGCTCTGAACACACTGTCAATGGCAAGCAGTTTGCTGCTGAGGTGAGACACTGCCCTAATACACAACAAAGTGAAATAAGATTTTAACTCCTTTATATGACTTAATTTCACTCATAGTGGTTAAATGAGTTAGTCTTCTAGCAAAAAACAACACAATCACCATTGCATCAGCTCACATGGAGGATCAGATAAGTTTGGCAGAGGAAACAGCTGAGTTCCAAGTAGTTGGCATACATTTGGCATATATTCCCATTGGTAAGGGCAAAAGAGTTTATTTAGACTTTGTAATTGACCACTCTTCTGGTGTCTGTTCTTGTGGCTTGGATTACAACACTGCCCATCTTTATGTTTTACCAGCAGGGTGTATAACATTCTGATTTTAGGCTCAGAACAATTTAGGTTTGAGAAAACAGGCACTTGCATGTCTGTATCTCTGAGACCAAATTTTTTTGATGTACAACGTGACATACTGTGTTATTGTTGATTGAAGATACCCCTTACAATTAAGCTCTGAGGTCTGGCAAGGGTCATTAATACTTTTGGTTTACCTTATTGTATTGAGCTTTGTCACTAATATGAATAGACATATGTGAATACCTAATAATCAGTACTAAGCTATAAATAACATGATGTACACTCACTGAGCACTTTATTAGGAACACTATACTAATTCTGAATAGGGCCTCCCTTTGCTCTCTTCCATAAGATGTTGGAAACATTCATTTGAAATTCTGATTCATGTTGATATGATTATATCATGTAATTCCTGCAGATATTATAGGTGCACTTTCATGCTTCATATCTCTCATTTTGCCACATATTGTGGCATAAAGGTGTTCTATTGGATTCAGATCCAGTGACTGGATAGGCTACTGAAGAACACTGAAATCATTGTCATGTTCATTATACCAGTTAGAGATGAGTTTTGCTTTGTGACATGGTGTGACATCTTGTTGGAAGCAGTCAAAAGTAGATGGTAAATTGTGGCCATGAAGAGATGTACATGGTAAGCAACAATGCTCAAACAGACTGTGGCATTAGCTGAAGATTGAATGGAATTAAATAGGCCCAAAGTGTGCCAAGAAAACATTCCTCACACCATTACACCACCTCCACCAGCCTGGACTGTTGACACAAGGCAGTTTATGTCCATGGATTCATACTGTTGGTGCTAACTTCTGACCCTACCATCTGTGTGCCACAGCAGAAATCGAGATTCAATAGATCTGGCTACGAGTTTCCAGTCTTCAGCTGTCTAGTTTTGGTCAGCATGTGGCCACTGCAGCATCAGCTTTCTGTTCTTGGCTGACAGAAGTGGAACCTCACATGGTCTTCTGCTGTTGTAGCCCATCCTCCTCAACATTTCGACATGTTGTGCTTTCTGTGCTGCTTTTCAGCTCACCACAATTGTTCAGAATGGTTATCTGAGTTGTTTTAGCCTTTCTGTCAGATCAAACCACTCTGCCCATTCTCTGTTGACCTCTTCCATCAACAAGGCGTTTCTGTCTGCAGGACTGCCACTCACTGGATATTTTTTCTTTATTGTATTATTCTGAGTAGAATCTAAATGCTGTAGTGCACAAAAATCCCAGGAGATCATCAGTTATGGGAAAACTCAGACCAACCTGTATTAAATAGCAAACACAAGTTGTAATTATTTATAAAAAGTCTTGTACAAAATTATTTTAAATGGCTATTTTATCTGCTATTTGGTCGCCACCTTTCTGGATATTTTATTATATGTTCATTCTTGATGATATAAAGCTTTTTCAATTATCCTTGAATAATCAGTAGTTCCATTCATTTTGGGTTCTTTTTCAGCTTTTTGCAAACAAATTGAAATCCAAAACAAATTGAAATTAATATATTGATATTAATTTTTGTTTTTTGTACAAAACAGGAATTTTCTTTATAATCAATAAACTTCCAGATGCTCACTGTATTTTAAAAAGGGAAAACACCTAGAGACCACAGGATCAGGCCCTACTGTTCAAACAGCCAGAGATAAAAAGCCATAATGACCATCCTCTTTAAACAATGTGCATGTGAAAATGGGCTCAGGATTGAGAAGAGGGCCTTCCTTTAAGCCGAGGAAAAAAGCCTTGAATGCAGAATGATTGCTGGTGGGTGCAACTACATAAAGCAAGCAGTAATCTTTTATTGTGTTTTTATGGGCTCAGTGCCTCTCCTCTCAGGGAGAAGTTGGGGCATCCTGTGGTTTGATGTGCCTTTCTCTGCAGATACGTTAAGAACAGAGGTTTTTTTTTTCTTTTTATCCCTCTTCATGGGACTTCATGACCACAGATTTTGTCAGAGTACTTTTTGAAGACATTCTGCCTTGAAAAGGGAGACTCATGTTTAAATGAGTACTTCCCTGAAGTAGTGACATTGTCACCCTTTTTCCCATGGCCTACACCCAGCCTAAAAATACCTTTTCCAGTACATAGTTATGTGTTTGCATCAAAGAAACTGCCTTTCCTCACACAATCCATGCACAATCTTTGGAAGCATGTCTTTTGGGCTTGCCGTTTCAGGGATCAAGTCTAGTGTTTGTGTTGGTTTCTGCTCATTATGGTACATGTGGCAGCATTCACAAGCTTTCCACTCTTAGTGGCAAAAAAACTACCACTTTCAGATCAATTTTCACCCACACATCAGCATGCTGATGGTCACATGCTAGAACAATGAGGTTGAGATACAAATAAAAAGAGCACATGCACTGTGTTCTAAAAGTGTAATTGAAGAATGTCAGGAAAATGTCAGGTGATGTCTTTCCCCTTTTTCCTTGACTTTCATAGATGCATGTGGTACATTTTAACTCTGGCAAGTATCCCAACATCACCATGGCATTGGACAAGTCTGATGGTCTTGCTGTGCTAGGAGTTTTAATTGAGGTGAGCTGAAATTAAACACTTAAATCATCACCATTGCAACAGAACTCCAAAATGGTAACATTATATGAGGACAAATAATATTTGAGTTTATTGAAACGATTTGTTTGTCATGAAATGTTCACAAAATGCAACTATTGCTTTCAAATGGTGTACAAAAAAGATGAATGCAATAGTTAGATTCACAAGGTTATGATATGGCAGTAACACAGTGCATAGCTTGTTCAGCCTCAACTTTTTTTTTTCCAGATAAGTGGCAAATAAAAAAAATTAAATACAGTCATACAATACAGATAAATCTTTTCAGATAAATCTGTGCTAAATTTAAATACCAAGTCATTGATTATCTGAGGTATGTCTGAAAAAAACACTCAAGCATTTAAAGAAAATGAATAATTAAGTTTTTATAAATGTGTAAGTACATTTTAATGCTCCTTTGAAACATAGGTGGGTGAGTTCAATCCTGCTTTTGAACAGTTCCTGAAATATGTTAATGGCATTAAGTATAGAGGTAAGGTTGCCTTTTTTCATTTTCATTGCAGTAATCAATGTTTATTAAGTACACTGCTGTGCCAAAGTCATAAGTATCCTAACTTTGTACTGGAAGGTACAGTAATCCATGCTGAAATGTCTTTTTCTTACTATAATGACATAGACCAGAAAATACAGGTTCCAGCATTCAATATTCGAGACCTGCTGCCTGCTCATTTGGATGAGTATTACCGCTACGATGGCTCTCTTACTACGCCACCCTGCTACCCGAGTGTGCTGTGGACAGTGTTCAGGCACCCTGTCACCATCTCACTCAGACAGGTACATTCCAGCACTGTCCAGATTATTAGCCCTGAAAACCTGCTATATTGAGACTCTAATAAGGGAAGTTGGCTTCTGTATGTTTTGAGTCAGCTGGTTTTTCTGTGTGTTTTTTTTATTTTACAAACCACAGAAACATGTTGCAGTTTTACCTGGGTGTGAAAAAGATTTGGCAGATAGAGATTAGGTTGAAAAACAATAAATGCATATTTTTCACTCTCCATTCCATAATGAAACCCAAGGAAATGAAGCCTGAATTCACTGTTTTTGGGATTTCACACTAACCATCAAATTTACATTTATCACCCTATTCAGCCTACAGCAGTTTAGCTCTACACATTCCCTCTGAAGTTATAAAGATTGTTTCAGCTCAGATAGCTTTTTGAATGAGGCACAATACAAGGCAGACACAAAGAACAAAACTCTTTGGCTTATAGCAGTTTAAAAGGCTCAGTATCAAAAACAGCTTGTTTAATTCTAGGGGCTAAAAGGTGTAGGTAAAATGACCATTTAAAAATTACTGACTGTACAGAAAGACAGTTTCTGGTACAAGCAACCACACAAACGTTTTAAGTAGACCACTGGGAAAATATAACCTACAAGAATGATGTAGGACAGGCATGTCAATCTGGTGACCTTCTGGGCTAAAATGCTGTGAAAATTAGCATTTACTCTCATCTATTACTGCAGAATGCAGTTCCTGAAGGCCTTGCTAATTAGCTGATGAGCTGACACATGTGATGTACAACCCCAATTCCAATGAAGTTGGGACATTGTGTAAAACATAAAAACAGAATACGATGATTTGCAAATCCTTTTCAGCCTATATTCAACTGAATACACGACAAAGACAAGATATTTAATGTTTAAACGGATAAACTTTATTGTTTTTTGTAAATATTTACTCATTTTGAATTTGATGCCTGCAACACATTCCAAAGAAGTTGGGACAGGGCATGTTTACCACTGTGTTACATCACCTTTCCTTTTAAAAACACTCAATAAGTGTTTGGGAACTGAGGACTGAGGACTTGAGAAACTTTATTGTTTTTTGCAAATATTCACTCATTTTGAATTTGATGCCTGCCTAATTGTTGAAGCTTTGTAGGTGGAATTCTTTCCCATTCTTGCTTGATGTACAACTTCAGTTGCTCAACAGTCCGGGGTCTCCGTTGTCATATTTTGCACTTCATAATGCGCCACATATTTTCAATGGGAGACAGGTCTGGACTGCAGGCAGGCCAGTCTAGTACCCGTACTCTTTTACTACGAAGCCACACTGTTGTAACACGTGCAGAATGTGGCTTGGCATTGTCTTGCTGAAATAAGCAGGGATGTCCCTGAAAAAGACGTTGCTTGGATGGCAGCATATGTTGCTCCAAAACCTGTATGTACCTTTCAGCATTAATGGTACCTTCACAGTTGTGCAAGTTACCCACCCCTCATACCATCAGAGATGCTGGCTTTTGAACTTTGCGCTGATAACAATCCGGACAGTTCTTTTCCTCTTTGGCCTGGAGGACACAACGCAACGTCCATGATTTCCAAAAACAATTTGAAATGTGGACTCGTCAGACCACAGGACACTTTTCCACTTTGCGTCAGTCCGTCTCAGATGAGCTTGGGCCCAGAGAAGCCAGCGGGGTTTCTGGGTGTTGTTGATATATGGCTTTCTCTTTGCATGACAGTTTTAACTTGCACTTGTAGATGGAGCGACGAACTGTGTTCACTGACAATGGTTTTCTGAAGTGTTCCTGAGCCCATGTGGCAATATTCGTTATAGAATGATGTCGGTTTTTAATGCAGTGCTGCCTGAGGGATCGAAGGTCACGGGCATTCAATGTTGGTTTTCTGCCTTGTCGCTTATTTTCAGAGATTTCTCCAGATTCTCTGAATCTTTTGATGATATTATGGACTGTAGATGATGAAATCCCTAAATTCCTTGCAATTGCACATTGAGAAACATTCTGAAACTGTTGGACTATTTGCTCACACAGTTGTTCACAACAACAACAACTGAGCCTTTCAGGCATGCTCCCTTTATACCCAATCATGATACCTGTTTCCAATTAACCTCCTGTGGAATGTTCTAAACAGGTGTTTTTTGAGCATTCCTCAATTTTCCATGTCTTTTGTTGCCCCTGTCCCAACTTCTTTGGAACATGTTGCAGGCCTCAAATTCAAAATGAGTGAATATTTGCAGAAAACAATAAAGTTTATTTGTCTGAACATTAAATATCTTGTCTTTGGAGTATATTCAATTGAATGTAGGTTGAAAAGGATTTGCAAATCATCGTATTCTGTTTTTATTTATGTTTTACACAATGTCCCAACTTCATTGGAATTGGGGTTGTAGGATATGGGTCATTTGGTCAAGTGAACATGAATCGGAAATCATAATGCATTTTCTTCCATATTGTCATAAATTTCTGGGTGAAATTAGTATTAGTATTAGTCTGTAAACTAGCTGAAGGTTTTCTCTTGATGATAGGTGGTGAGAAGGGGGGATTGAAGCATCATATCATTGGTTAATATTATTTTTTCCCACCCAATGGTGATTCAATTAAAAATCAGAAGGGATTTTAGAAACAGGAAGAAAACAGCACCCTTTGATGGAAAAGTATGAGAAACAGATAACTTTGAATTTTAAATAATAATATGATATAATCAGTATAACCAGGGACATGAAATAACAAATTAAACAAGGTCATTTTGACATCAAGTATTGACAAATACCTTCACAGAGACTGTTCAATGACTTGGAGAGAAGTAAATCCACATACGTTTTTTTAGTGCTGCGGTTTTGTGTTTTTTCTGCATCAGAAACTGGCCTGTCAGTTTTAGCCATTCTTGATAGGTACTTTAAAAGGAAAGCTGTAAGTACAAAATCCCTTTATAGAAATATGGACATATTTAGACACTTGCTAATGAGCTAACTAGTATGGGGCAAAGGCTAGAAGCAGTGAAACCATAGCAACTCTCTTAGTATAATGTTATGTTTCTGTTCTTACTGTTTGTTTACAGTACCTGGCACTAGCCACTGCTCTGTTCTCATCTCATGCTCAAGAGTCTGCCCCAATGCCTATGCTTGGCAACTACCGTAAACCACAGCTAATGGACAACAGAGTGGTGCTAGTGTCTTTCCAGGAGGGTGAGTACTGCATGGAATGCTTGCTGTGTTGGGGAAGCTTGTGGTACATTTTCACCTACTAAATGGCTGTATGATTAAATGTTTAATGAAGGGATGTAGCGCTGGCTACACCCCTGGCTACATCCCTTGATGGGTTGTTGAAATTACTTTAGCTTCCTCGCTGCCTACAGAATATTCTGTAACCAACCAGCTGTGCTCTTTCTTCTAATCTTTGTTAATGACTTGCTTCAGTTTTAACTCTGTACCTTCAAATGTTTGGAGCTTTTAATTAGATGCTTCTATGGAGATAAATCTGCCTTTCAATCCCTGGTTTTAGGCAGTGGTTGCCCACCACAGATGTTTGTTTTAAATGCCATAGACTTAGTATGAGAAAATGGTTCAAGCTGCTGTCATCACCAGTGATAAAATCAATACACAGCAGATTCATTCTGTGTGATTTTTTTTCAGACATAAATTCAGACATAATCTGCATACAAAACTTGCTTTCATCTGCTGCTTATGGTTCTTTCTGGTTCCACTCTTTCTTCTGAGCTGCATGAATATACCAAAAGGCTAAAAAAAAATGCCTGACTTTTGACTTTCAGCCCTTTTGCTTGCCGAACCAGGGGGGATTGGCTCAAAGTAAGCCTTCACTCTCAGTGATGCAGTGATTGAACTTTATAACCTGTGTTCAATACAGGCTGGGGACTGCATGGTCCTCTCTCAGTGGCATCTCCCATGCACAGGAAGCTGGTCATCCAACAGCTGCTGAATGGAGACCTTGCAGACCTGGCAGATGAAGGACTCCAGCAACTTTTGCCAAAGATCAAACGTAAGCCCTGGGCACCTAAGAAGTGGAAGAGCAATCAAAGCCACCTGCAATGGAGCCAGGTCACTGAGAAACAACAGAGGAGCAGAATGCAAGAAAACAATCCCTCAGTCTGGAAAAACCCTGACACAAGCCCCTATATGGGGAAACTTGGTGTAAATGAAGATGAACTGTGTTTTATATCCTTGGAAAAGAATGTATCTTTTCAGCTGAGAAA
Organism: Pygocentrus nattereri; assembly: GCF_015220715.1. Classification (NCBI taxonomy): domain Eukaryota; kingdom Metazoa; phylum Chordata; class Actinopteri; order Characiformes; family Serrasalmidae; genus Pygocentrus; species Pygocentrus nattereri. The sequence goes on along the minus strand of NC_051221.1, from coordinate 25,120,017 downwards.
ACATCACAGAGATAGCGAGATGGTCCACACTCTGAGAAAAGCAGTCTTCCCAGAGCTAAACCTGAGGAGCTACTTAAAATGCAAATCTGACTTGGACATGCAGACCATTAAATATCTTCTCCATACCAGACCTACAGAAGACGCAGATGAGCTGGAGAAGACTCTGGCCAAAACCACCAAGAAGGAAAGACAGAGAGCCATGTCACAGAACCATGGTCCAGCATTGACCAAGCTGACAGGACAGTTTCAAGTTACTGGCCTTAAGAATGCCTACAACATGATCCCCACTAACCACAAAAGTGAACCCATAGAGTTTGAAGATTAGAACCCCACAAAAACACAACCTTTGTAGCCTATTCTAGTTCTCATCAAATACCTTGAGTTCAGTTCTTGCAAATTTCTGTTTACATTAACAGGATTTGTAGTAGTAGTGTGTTATGCTGCTGTTGTTAGATAAATTCTGCTTTTTGCCATATTTAGATAGAGATAATAAGATAATAATAATTCATGACATTTATTTATTGTCTTAGAATGGCGACAGGGCCAGTGATTATGTTATGGACAATATGCTGGATATAACAAGCACCTCTTCTAATGGATAGATTTCTTTACAAATTTCACCTCCCAATTCCAGTAGTCTACCCAAAGATAGTCTGGACAAACAGCAGCTGTTCTAAACATCAGCACAAATCACATGGGAAGATGTAGGCCAAAGTATTTAAACATTACATTCAACAACTCAAAGATTATGACCTTTGCTGGCATTTTATTGGGAAAAGTTTACTTCTATGTCACAGTAATTATATAGTAAAGCAGTTATAGCCATGCAGGATGGAAAATGGCAGCTAAAGATGAAAAACAATGGTGCTTAAGCATTTAAACATTCCTATGTTTCCAGCAGTGTGTGGCTTTTTTGGGTGTGAGTTTAGACCAAAGAAAAAGCTCTCCAGAGGGACCATTTGTGGACTGAATTTGTGAGTTTTTTATGTGGAGTGTCTTGATCATGAACTGTAAAATAAAAGCATTATATAAAGCACTAAAACTGCAGTAATGGTGCCTTTTTATCACAGCTCTGGAATAAATTGTTGCTTTTTTTAGAATACTTTTTAGGTTTGTGCCAATGTTCTTACTTGTGAGGTGCATGAGCATCTCTTGTGAATATAATGTAATCCACTGTGAGTGTTACATAAATGTTAATGCAATGAAAATTATTGCACTTGATGTTTTTCTTGTACATAGTGTCATAAAAAAACATTGGATTTCCTCCAGTTTTGCATGTTTCTCACAAAATGGTTTCAGATGTGAAATATAATGCAAAATCCAAAATATAAGACAAGGAGTGTATTAGGAAATATAAAATAATATTTAAATAATCATTTCATTTATTGAAGGAAAAATGTTTTGCAACATGTATATCACCGATAAACCTCCTTTAACTGGCAATGAGTCTTTCACATCGCTGTGGGGGAATTTTGACCCTCTGTTCTTTGTAGAATTGTTTTAGTTCTTTTGAGCATGAGTTGTTCGTTTAAGGTCCTGCCACAGCATCTCACTGGGCTCTTTTGTGACTTAATGCTGTGTCCTTTGAGGAATTTTGGAAGACTGGCCACTTTTGGGAAGATTCACCACTGTTCTACTGTTTACTAGTTGGAAGTGTCCATTATTAACAGGTGGCTTTGTAACCCTTTCTAGACTGATCTTTTTCACAAACTTTTTTTTTAATTCTAAGAGTGTGCTGCTTGTTGAGACCTTTTAGCCTACTTCACAGTGCTAGAAATGTTCTATGTAAGATGTGTTTAATGATGGCAGTTGTCAAGCCTGGAAGTGTCTAATTTTGACACCAATGGTCAAATAAATTTGGTAAAATATTTGATTAGTTAATTAAGGGGACAATTAATTCCTCACGCAGGGCCAGTTAATGTTGGAAAACTTTCCATAAAGATCATGGAAAAGCGTAATTTTGTGTTTGCTTAAGTTATCTTTGTCTTATATAGTAAAGTTTGTTTGAAAATCTGTAACAATTAAGCGTGACAAGTATAAGAAGTCAGGACAAATACTTTTTCATTGAACTGTAAACAGCATGTTGCAGCAGCCCTAATTTTTCTACTATTTCAAGCTATGATTTGTGGAATAAATCTCCAAATTTCTATTCCTTCAACTTAAACTGCTCTTTTTTTCTTTCCTTCTCTTTCTTGTCTCTTTCTCTTTCGTGCTAAGATGACTTCACTTGGATGAGCTGGGGTATGTTGTATGTTGCAATTGTGTTCTGTTTATGTGTGCATGAGTTTTTTGTCTCTCACCTCTGACTAACTGGCCTGACATCTTCATTCAGTGAATGCAAGTCCCATTCCACTCTCTGAATGAGTAAGAGACAGCTCAGTGACGTGAGGCCAGCAAACTGCGTCAGAGAGCTGTCCCTTCCTCTGGTGATGCTGCAATTGCTGATGATCTAAGATTCTTACAGCCAAAGCATGTTAGTGTAGTTGTTACTAATTTTATACTTCATGCTGTACAATCAAAATCTAATTACTTCACTTAGTTGTCATATTCTTAGTCATGTTCTACCTCAGTGGGCCTTGTGTTTGTCTCATCACGTGTCATTATGACACTTGCGGCTGTGTTACAGTCATAACAAGTGATGTTTGATGACTGTTTATCTGGAACATGCGGCTGCCTCGGATGAGATAACGAGGATACTAATCATCTCCAAATAACATATTTTTGTTGATTTAAAGATTACAAATGAAGATGGTCAACTTGCAAATTATAAATGGTTTGATGATCATAGGAATGCTGTGCTTAACACAGTGAGGTCAGTAGCACACCAGCTGTTATTCAGCTAAGCTTTCTGAAAGCCACATGGTGATTTTTAAAGCCATTCGTTGACATCAGTGTTAAATAGACCTCTGTATGTTACAGGTGAACTAAAATCGAGTCTGCTCTGAAGATTTTTTTCTGTTTTTGGATTATTTGGATTGGAACTTAAAGGCCAATATCTTACATTTGTCTTGTATTTTATTTCCCCCCTGAAGTTTATGCTATTTGTAAATTTTTATGTATAGAAAATTCTACATGACAGTTTTCCAACATATCTTTATCCCTCAGAATTAAAATGATGGCTGTTACTGTTAACAGTATGTTACTGTGCCTTTAAGACCTGATATATGCAAGTTCTTAAACTCCTTATAACTTCAGTGTGAGTGGGCAGAACTAATCAGCTGCAGACTGCTTCCAGGCGGTCTACTGGTGGTTTATTAGAGTATCAGAAAAAATGGTACTTTCATTGCTCATTTTGCACTTACAGTCCAGTTTACTTATTCTTCCTTCATTTCTTCATTAGAGCTAGTTATTCTTTTTTCACCTAATTGTTATAATTGGAAATTAATCTATTTTTCAAAATAAAATTCTGATTTCTATTTTAAAATATTTTTGAGGAGATAAAAAACTAGGTAGTGCTTGTATGCAGGATAAAAATAGTAATCTGGGTGGTCCAAGAGTGGATCCATAGTGGCATATAATCAGTGGGGTGCCAACCTCATCAAGCCTGCAAACCGATATGTTTGCTATCTGGGTCCCCATATATAGATCATATCACACTATGTTATTTAAAGAAGTGAGAAATGTTCAGTTTCCCATGATATAAGCCTTTGTAGACTCAAGGAACATTTGGTTTGTGTTTTTTGAGAAATGTCCATATTTATTTTATAATATATTTCACAAGGCACCATTTGAGACCTGTTACTGTGAATACAGGAATTCCTGAAGGCTAATCATTTAGGTAGTCTTCATCAGCAGCGTGAGGAGCAATCCACAGAGAATATACAGCAGTGTGTAAAAGAAAAATGTTGACATTAGAATTTAATGAACCTCATTCAGATATATGAACCTTATTTCAAGAGCCAGTACATTAACACGACCACAGTATAGCAGTGGTCCTCAGCTCCAGTCGTAGAAGCTTTTTACTAGTCCTTTCCCCAGCACACTTGATCTTATAAGGGGCTTTATAATTAACTGATAAGTTAGATTAGGATTCAAGATTCAAGAGTTTTATTGTCATGTGCACAGCAGAACAGGCAGTTTCACTGTACAATGAAATTCTTATTTTGCTGTTCCTCCATTCACCATATATACTCTTAAGAGAATAAAAAGAAGAAAATATAAGAATAACTCTAAAAAAACGTAGTAAAAGTTAAAAGCTAAAAAAAGTGTACAGTATGTGCAAAGTTGAAATAAAATTAAAGTTACACGTGCGTATGTGCAAATAAGTGTAGCAGTTGTTCATAAAGTGCATCAAGTGACAGATGTAAACAGTAAACAGTAAACAATATTACTCTGTGCAGTAATAGATGTAAACAGTATTTTTCTAACAGCAGCAGTACAGTGCAGGTAAGGTGCAGTTGTTGAGTGCAAGGTTAAATCAGTTCAGATTGGGAGGGGGAAGAGGTAGTTAGTGAGGTGTTCACCAGCCTGATGGCCTGTGAATAGAAACTGTTGGTCAGTCTAGTTGTCCTGGACTTTACACTCCTGTAACGTCTGCCTGAAGGTAGGAGTGTGAAGAGTCTGTGCTGGGGGTGTGTACTGTCCCTGATGATGTTTTGTGCCCTTCTGATTACCCTGGTGTGATAAATGTCCTGTAGTGTGGGGAAGGCTGCTCCTGAGATGGACTGGGCAGTTTTGATCACACGCTGGAGAGCCTTCCTGTCCTGAGTTGACCTACAGTTACTGTTAAGAACTTAAGGTGTGTGATAATTAAGATTTCACATATATACAGCACTGTTCAAAATCAGAGATCATCCTTTATTTATTTATTCCAATTTTTCTGAGCAACACTGGAATACTGGAAAGCTTCGATATGAATAAAGTTCACTTTACATTCCCCAGCACTATTTGAGTAGGACTTTAAGTCAGTACTTAGATTTGCTTCAACTTTTTGAAAGGTGGTCATAGTGGTATTAGCAGTACATTGTGAAACTGATGCACTGTAATATTGCTTTTCAGTCTTAGCGATACTTGAAGTATGTTTCTATCAATATATTTGGTGGATAATGGACATTATGTCCATGGCATGTTGCTCATTCTTTAAGAGCAGGAGTTTAGTTAGTTGAACTCTCAAGTATGGCAAGCTTATGAAATCTCTCTCTATTGCTGCACATTAATATTGACTGTTACAATAGCTATCAGTCAGTATCAGAAGTCTTTCTGAAGAGCTCTTGGGATCTTGTATGAGCTATAGCTTGTACCTGTGTAATTAAGTTCTTAACAGTAACTGTAGGTCAATAGAAACTTGACTCATCTGTGGGAGGAAGGCCAGGCTGCTGAAAGTCTTATCTTTCTGGGTGACTCTTCAAACTCAGATGTAATAGTTTGCTAATCAGTTGGACATTTATGATGCAGCTGTGTTTAGGAAAGGTAGAGCTAGAAGTGTAGTATTTTTTCCAGTATTCAAAAATAGTGTCTTTCTGCTGAAGTTTAATGTGACAGCTACATCAGGTCACCTTAATGTACGCTATTTCCAAAAGTTTGTAGACACCTGTTCATCCAGTGTTACATCTGAAATCAAGGGCATTAGTTGGGTGCTTCCTGCAGTAACTACTTTTATGGAAAGGCTTTACACTAGATGCTGGAACACTTCTGTGATTATCTGATTGTGTTCCACCACAAGAGCATTAGGGAGGTCGGGTACTGAAGTTAGTTTATCAGTTCTGGATCACAAACTCCACTCTAACTCATCTAGAACTTTGGAGGAGCTCCATCAGTCCAGAGAACCAGTTGCACTGCTCCACAGCCCCATGCTGGGGGGCTTGATATGCCTTTAGATGATGTTTGCATTGGGCGAGTTGACATTAGGTTAATGAGTGGCTGCTTCATAGCATCCCATTATTTTGTCAGTGCTTTTCTTTTGAAATTATACAAGCTTTGTTTGGGGAATTGAACACCAGATGGATGCAGCTTAAAGTAGCTGAATTCACTAGTTAGATGGGATGTCCACATACGTTTTTGCAAAAAGTATATGGGTAAAATAGAAATGAGGTTCAGACATCACTCTGCATATATTTTTAAACAATGTTTTTTACATTATAAAATCAGATTGTTATTTTTCAATTAGAACTTTTATTAATGAAAGTCACAATCTTTGTTTGAGGGTTTTGAATGCTGGAGTTTACATACAATAGTAGGACAAACAAAGTTTTGTCAGGTTCTGATTATTAGTTCTTGTAACTGGAAGAACTGTGATGAATTCATTTGAGCAAGATATCTCCAATGCTTCTATTCTTTTTGGAAATCAGTTGATTGATAAATAACCCTTGCATTCATTAATTTTATTAGCACATTTTGATATCTTCCACACCCATTGTGTGTCAGTCCTATATACCCACAGACCCAGACATATTTAGTTATGTAGTGCTGTTTTTACAGGCGTTTTGATCTCAATCGTGATGGCCTCTGGGTTGGGGCTGCTGTTGTTCATCGCACTCTGTTGGTGCTTTTTGAGGAAAAGGTAGGTGTTACAGTCGCATATGGTGCTAAGCCACACCGTAAAGGTAGTGTTTTTGTAACCTGTAATGCTGACCTTAACAGTCACCATTTTAAACAAAGGTCTCTGTGCAGTCAACAGATGACTCTAACAGGACTTGTTGATGTTTCCAAACTAATATGATAAGACACTAACACCAGAGGCTGCCATGTTACATCAAGTACCCAAATCACAAAGCCAGACATTACAACTTCACGGTTGTTCAGAAAGTGACAGAAAATATCAGTGACTCATGCTTAGTTATGTAAAACTGACGTGGGCACACTGCATGATGAAGTTCAGTTACAATAAATGAAATAGAAGAAATGGGTGCATAAGAAATATATGCCTATTTATTGAGTTGGCCTTTATTATTGATATATATTATTCACTGAAAAAGGATGTAATTTATTCAATTATATTTATTTACTACAGCAAATGTACACTCTTTTCTTAGAAAGCACACTTCTGAGACCTTCCTTGTACTTTTTAGGTCTCCACTCAGTAAGACAGAATTAGGGTCATCCATCTCTGTCATGCTGCCTTAAAAATGAAGCACTTTGACTCCCTGCAACTGACACAGAGAGGTCAGCATGGCTGTGACTGACAAGCTCTCTTTGTCCAGTCCATAATTAAATCATACAGACCATTAACCTTCGAGAGCTGTGTTAGCAACTTTTGTGTAGACTGCTTAAAAAGAAAAACAACATGCCTGTACACGCCTAATTGCTTTGACATAATCTGACACGTAATGTTTATTTTTTCAATGTAAATATGAACATATAAACAGGCACAGGACAGTCAGACACTCTATGTTCAGTAAGTAGCTTACACACAGACAATGAGCTTTTCATGAGTTCACATGTCAAAATATGTTTTCAGGTCAGAGACTGAGCAAGAGAAGTTCGCCGCTGGTGGCTACAAGCCTACAGAGAGAAAAGAAAAGATCTCTAGAGTGTAACGCAATTTTACCTTCCCCATATCTGAAGACCTGTGCAATGAAGCATTTTCCAAATCAGGCCTTTGAAAGTACACATGGAACCGAATCCCTGAGATGGACAGCATCAATCTTTCATGTTTATGTTCGTGAACTTGACTTAAGGATTCTGAGCTAACTGTTTGCGTGTGTTCATATTTGGGTCAGAGGGATGAAGTGTGCATGGAGCGCTCTAAATTGGCTAATTTGGTTCCCTCCAGCCACATTCTAGCATGGATTTCCCTCTTTGATTTCTTTTTGACTGAAGCCAACCGGACCTATGAAACTACTGTGATTCTGAATAGAGACAGTGGGAAATGGGTGCATTTGAATTTCACACAGTATATATGCATTTCTTTGGGCTTAAAAGAACCAAAGCCACCGTTTCCTACATTTGCAACCAGTAGGCCATGCGTGTCAAGGGTGCTCAACCACTGTATGATGGCAGTGCTTCACAGTCACAGTGCCGGCAGACAGTGCAGGGCAAGACGTACCAGGACAGGGGTCAGTTTGGGATGCCCTTCCTCTGTGGTTCACCCAGACCATGACATCTGTGTCTCTTTATCCAGCCAGACGTGGTGGAAAAGCACAGCCACTGTCCAAGCAGAGAGCACATTACGGTTCTCTGTTGATCCAGGGTGGCCTGAGACGGGTAGTTAGGACGGTTCCACCCTGTATTTACTATTGTGCAGCTCGGCCGATTAGAATAATGAAAGGGCACTATGCCTCATGCAAATGGAACACAATTCATTCCCACTGAACGTGGCACAGAAATGGCCCATTGTTTCTTCGCCTGCATGTGGGTTGACTATTCACCCAACTCTCCCCAACCAACCATGAGACAAATTTCCATGCACTCCCTTTGATCTTATTAAGCAGATTGCACCTCCAGTTCTCCATGCTAAATCTTCTCAGAGCTCCCATGAAAAAGAGTTTGTACAGATAAGAACTGTGAAAATGATGCTGGAACTGTTACATACATTCATAATTCATTTTTAATAATAATGTAGCATGCTGAACAAGTCCTTGAACTGAAATGACTGAAAGTTCATGAACTCCACTGCATCGTCACTTTCACCCATTTATTATTTTCATGTATGTTGCAAAACGTATTAGTTTTAAAGTATTTCAAATCATGTGCATGTTGTAGGTTCCTACAACCCATTGATAGGCATATGCCACGTGATGGATGGCTGTTAGATACTATCTGTATTAACCCAGTTCTCAAAATCCCACATGCATTCTTCTCATTTCAGCCCTTCGGTTTTGGAGCATGATGTATGCACACCCTGGAAACATACAATCCTGTGCAAAAGTTTGTGCACCCCTGATCAAATGATGTGCTCTGTTGATTTTCTAGTGAATGTTAACACATCCTCTACAGAGAACACACCTCTGCTCATTTTCATGCACAATTACTGTTTATTTGTTGATTTTAACATATTGAGGGGAAAAAACATCAAATTTGAACTGTTTATTGAAGTTTATGGCATATTTAATATTTTATGCTTAGTTTTTTCCAATATGTTAAACTCATACATAGACTTACATTACACACATACATACATAAATAGTGCACTAACATCTGCAGAAAAAAACTGTCAAGTTAAGTTTGTTCCCTGTAAAGGATTTTTTCATTTAGAAAACCAACAAAGCTTGTAATCTGATGACATGTGACATGGGCTACTGTCGAAATGACAGATGGCATATTTATTTATGTAGACATTAGTTGTGTGATATGACAGTAAGTTCACTAAAATGTTTTTTACACTATTACTGTGTTGTCGTCAGACATATGATGTAACAATTAAATTGTCTTTATGAACGTATTGTTTCTTGAATAGTTTTTTGAAACATGATTATGCATACTGAAAATCTTATACAGTGCGTATTCTTCTTTTTTATTAAAATTCCACAAAAATTCCTTTAGAATATCGACAAATTTCTCATTTTGCGATTAAAATTAGAACATTATAAAATTAAAATATGTATGTTTTAAACATTTTTATTTGTTTTAAGTAAATGTGTCTAGCACAGGTGTCTCATTCTGTTGGCAAAACATTGTTTATTTCAAGCATTATTTCTTAAAATGAAGCAAAAGCTTTATTTATTAAAAATATTTGCCAATAGAGTTCACTGTAGAAAATGATTTAAAACAAATAGTAATACAATTAAAGAAATAAGTGTATCTCTCCAAGTCTCCATCTAAAATATGTATCCTACTGATACCAAACCAAATAGGATCTTTTGATGAATCATAAAATAGCAGTGATGGTGAAAATCTTCAAGTTCCAAACATCTTTGTAAAGGCATGACAGTGCAAAGCTCAGTCCCTGTCCAGAGGAAGAAGACATCAGTGCAGTGCTGGTTTCAGACAAGGAAATCATTACAAAACAAATTCAGGCAAACACTGTCGCAATGGATTTGTAAGCCAAGTTCAAGCTGGGACATCATGTCATGCTCTCAGACCTCAGCACGAATGTCATAATGAAGTACGTCACTTGCGCTGTCTGTTAATTTTCATGTTGTTTTGATTCTCTGAACACAAAGTGGCCTAATGAAGAGCTGTCCTGAGGACTATCATTCTTGCTGTGTATGTGCTGAGCAGCTTTTAAGTGCAGCGCTGGCAGCAGTCTTTCAACTTGAAGTGGTTTGATATAGTGTGCTACTGATGTCCTTCTCTTTTAAATAGGAATGGAAAGGCCAGAGGTGTGGCGTGGGCATGCACAAGGGGGCCAATGGTTCTTACTGAACAAAGAGCATGATTCTGACCACATGATTCGGTCCCACGTTCACTCTTATCTGACTTTTTAGAGCCCACCCTTGGCTTTAGAAAGAGGTCAGATTCAAGTGTACTAATCCACACTTAAACTATAAATAAACACAAACTAATGGGTTGTTCATGGGGCAGCCAGCTTCCTATTACCAGCACCATGTATAGGTATGGAGGTAAGAAGATGCTTCCATGGACAGGGATACAGTAAAAACTGTTCAGATGAAATGCTTAGCAAAACTCTTAGTAAAAATCTTATCATTAATTCAGATTAAGATTATGCTTTAAGAGACCAAAGGAATCCCTCAGATTCTAATATTGGCTTTAATAAATTCTAAATAGGAATTATCTGTGAACATTTACTGTTACTATTTACTGCTCTTCACACATAAAATAATAGCCGGTTAACAACCATATTTATTTATTTATTTTCCCCAATCAATAAAGTGGCACATCCAGAAGAAGGTCGCCATTAGTTGCACGTATTATTCAGTTGCATGTACGCAACTAAAATGTTGATGAATTTATGTTTGTGTTAAATAAGCATTTTCAAAGTATAATATTTATGTACAATAGATGCATACAATAAAGCCATCTGTGTCAACAGAGAAGCTGAAAAGTTCCACTGCAGTTTTATAGGGAAGTCACTAGGTTAAAATAGAATGGCAGTTGTTTTTTGGTTGCATCATCTTTTAGATTTAGGTCACTTTACCCACTTCTGGTGGTATCCTTAAACAGCAGGTCTAGGGTCTAAGGCCACTCCTGTATGTTTTTCTTCTGACTAAATATATTAGCAGAACTGACTAGTTTATGAATCCACATGGCAAAATCATGGAAATCAGGTAGAAAAGGGAATTTCATAATTCAGACACAGACTAAGTTGAATTTTTACTTATCTCTGATCTCTGTGCACCTGTACTTGGCTACTTAGTAGTAAGCTAGTAGGACAATACTGTGGCCTTAAAAAGTATGTGGACATTTGTGCCATACTTAAAAGTATGTAAAAGTAAAAAAAAAAAAAAAGAACTTCTTTCTGTTAGGAAACAATATGTCAAATCAAGTGCCATTTATGTTAAACAGACCATTTCAAAACTGTAAATTGTTTTTTGATAAGGTGTTCTTCTAAAAGACGACTGGGGTTCTTCAAATCATAGTTTACGCAAATTCTGTGCAGATTTCTGCAGGTTTGAATGTAAAGTAAACCTAGGAATGAACACAAACTCATCAACACCATTGTAAGAAAAACAGCCTCAGACTTTTATGTTTCCACCTCTGTGCTGTAGCGCAGTCTGGCTAGAGTTCTCTTCCAGGTTTTCTCCACACAAGCAGTCTACCATCTGTTTGATGCTGTGCTAAAAGTGTTTTCTGTGAAATAAATGAACTTCATTAAAGCTGAGTAACGGTTAAATGGTTAAACTCTCCGCACACCATTTAAGGCTATTGTATAAGCCTTCATGCAGCCTCTAGCAGGCCCCTAAAGCTTAGTGCTGGCAGTGCTTGAGCTTTTTGTTAATACTTTTCATATAGTTGATAAGAAATGTAACAATTTTATAACACAGCTGTTCCGTTTGAACTCTTCACTATAGGTAATAACAAAATAACAAAATAATAACAAAATGAAAGAGTTGCCTTACAAAATATTGCATAGATTCTACTGTTAATGGAATGAATGAATACATTTTTGATGAAACTGATATGTGTTTTTTGTTAAACATTTTATTTTTCTGTATTTTCTTGCTTTTTTGTGCTGATTTTCTAGACTTAGTAGAAACATTCCCCTTTAAAGGCCACTATGTTTTATTACCTTTTGTTGACCCTTTATTTTACCCTGATGAACACTTTATTAAGATTAGATTAAGATTAAGAGACCCTTATTAGTCCCACAACGGGGAAATTTCACCTCCGCATTTAACCCACCCGTGAAGTGAAACACCACATACACACTAGTGAGCACACACACACTAGGGGGCAGTGAGCACGTCTTGCTCAAAGACACCTCAGTCATGTGCTGTCAGCTCTGGGGATCGAACCGGGGACCTTCCGGTCACGAGGCTGGATCCCTAACCTCCAGCCCATGACGGCCCCAACACAATTTATATATAATATTGTTATATATTATATATTTATATAACACAATTGATCAGAATAAGAGTTACATTTTATATGATATGTTTATACCGGGGTCCTCTCTGTGTGGAGTTTGCATGTTCCCCCTGTGTCTGCGTGGGTTTCCTCCCACAGTCCAAAGACATGCAGTCAGGCCAATTGGACGTGCTAAATTACCCCTGGGTGTGAGTGTGTGAGTGACTGTCTGTCTGTCTGTCTGCCCTGCGATGGACTGGCGACCTGTACAGGGTGTATCCTGCCTTCCGCCCGATGACCGCTGGGATAGGCTCCACCCCCTCACCCCCGGCTTAGAAGATAAACGTATGGATGGATAATTATACATTTTTAAATTGTACATTTTTACTGTTTTATGCTATATATTTTCATAAGGTGAAATATGCCAGAAAATACGTTCACATATGACCTTTTTACACAGACCTTTGTAATTACACATCTACATTAGTGGGATTTCCAGCGAAATGAGGCACTGTGTAAATCCATTAACTCGAAACTTTTCAGGTTCGTTTAAATCCTAAAGATGTCTCACAAAGAAATTCAGTCTGATAGTGAGCGCTGGGCTTTAAAGTGTCCTGCTTTATTCTTTAACTCGATGAGCGGCTCGAAAAAAGTGTCAGTAGCAGTTGAGAAGCTGAGAGCGCCCTCTACAGGGAGACACTGTGCAATGCCGAGTTGAATCCCCGTTTCACTTCCGGGGGCTAAGCGCAGTTTAAATCAGTCTGAGCTCACTCTGAGAACTCTGAGTCCCGGTCGGTCATTTTAACACGTTTGTTTTTAATCATGTACCACCTGCCGGTGCTGAAGAACAGGCGGACTCTTGTCGAACGTGCAGAAAAGTTCATCTCTGATGTGTATTTCACCGACTGCAATCTGAGAGGAAGGTGTGTTGTGTTGTTTTGCTTCTCTGGTTGTTGTTTTGCATCAGACCATCGTTTGACAGATGTGTGCACTAAAACATGTACATCTGGAATAAAGAAATCAAAGTTGTAAAGCCACTCATGCCAAACCTAGACAGATACGTTTAATTTCTCTTCTGACTGTGAGTATAGCGTTGATATGCAAGTTGCTAAGCGTATTTAAGAGACTTTGCCCCTGCTGACTCCTGTTGTTTATGGCTCACCAGCCATGCTCTCAATAAAGCTTCATTCCTTTCAGACTCTATGGAGACACTTGTCCTCTTGAGTCCATCTCAGTGTTCCAGACTGCAAAGCGTATCCCCTACTCGGAAGCAGTCCAGCAAACCTTTCAGCCATGCAAAGCTGGTGATTCATTCGGCCCCACGTAAGTTTATAGTGAACCTGAGTTTCGTGATGGAATCTGAGTCCTGTCATGGATAGTACTCTGTGTTTATGACAGATGGTGGACTTGCTGGTTCAAAATTGTCCTGAAGATACCAGAGGCCTGGAAAGGGAAGGAAGTTCATCTGAGATGGGAGAGCGATGGAGAGGGGCTGGTTTGGCGAGACCAGGAACCAGTTCAGGTAAATCCCTTGGAAATTAATGTGCAACAAAACCACAACCACAGACGTTTACTGGTTGATGTAAAGCGTACTTTATGTCAGAGTTCTCCAGTTGTGGTTCTGGAGGTTTGGAGTCAAGCACAGTTTGGTGGTTTCCCTGCTTAAATACAATTGGTCTGTTGATTTCTAGGTTAAGTAGGCAAGTTTGAGCAAGGAAATCAGCCTTCAAGAATTGGAGGCCTTTCAGGGCCACTGTCGGAACAATACTTTGTCTCCAAAGCTAATACTTTGTGCCCTTATTAAAACCATTTAGAATAAAATTTGCTTACATTTCTTACAACTTACATTGAATGTAAGAATATTTTCCGTTTCTCTAAAGATGCTATTTTGGAGATATGAGAGTTACAGTTTTATCAGCACTACCACGTGAAATGCTTTAACGTTGTGAACGTTTCATGACATACTGGCCAAAAGAAATGGTCCAAAATTACTTAGAATATTTACATAAACATTTATTAAATTGCAGAACATTTTTAATTCGCCAGTAGATTTACCAGTTTTAATTTGCCAGTAAGTTCTCTTACAACAGCATTTTTTTCTTCTTAACAGGGTTTGACCAAAGAGGGTGAAAAGACTAGTTACATTCTGACTGACTGCTTAAGAGAGCATGAACCTCACAGGTTAGTTTGGTTGGTCATTGTTTTCCCACTTTTTAGTCATCTTTCTTTCACAGAGAGAACAGAGTCAGACTGACATTTTACAGGAAATTAAGACACATTGAGAAGAGTTAAGATTGAGTGTAACATTTTAACTGCCAGCCTGCATTCGCTCTACCCAAACATACAGTTGTGCTTTTGTGTAGTAGTAGAGGTATTGCCATAATAATTCACTCACATAAACAAGTTAAATGAAATATTTTAAAGCTTCTTTGTGTTTTGCAGCGATGATTTCTGAAATAACAATACAACATTGCATTAAACTAACAGTATACATCACTTATGTTCTTTTACCATTAGCAGTTCATTTTTCATTCTCTCACTCTGAGTTTATGAATGTTACAGCATCACACTGTATGTGGAGTTAGCATGTAATGGACTGTTTGGGGCCGGACAGGGCTCTATGATAGCAGCTCCTGACCCAAACAAGAAGTATGCTCTTCAGAAGGCAGAGCTCGTTGTTTTTAATCGAGACGTGCAGGAGCTGCTCACTGACTTTGAGATGCTCTTGGACATTGTTAAGGTAAAATATTGTGTTAGTCATGATTTTCTTTTTTTTTTTTACTGGATTATGAATTAAGTGATATTTTTATAGGCTTCCATAATAACTGGCATTCTTTGACTCAGGTACTGGGTGAGGGAGAGCAGCGTGGCTATCAAGCTTTATTCACCGTGAATGAAATGGTGAACTTGTGTGACCCAGCCAATCCTAGCTCTTACTCCTCAGCCCAGGACCTGGCCCAGAAGTTCTTCAGCCAGAGGAATGGGCAAAGCCAACATGTTGTCCATGCCATGGGCCACTGCCACATTGACTCAGGTCTTACTTGTACTATTTAAGATATTCATGCTACTTTTCAGCAAAGTTTAATTAGGGTAAATTATTTAAAAGCTTAAGGTTCCCTGTAATCTAACTAATGGATTATGGTAGGGAAAAGAAGAGGATGCATGTTCACACATGGTGTTTGCTTTTAATTCCATTCACAGCCTGGCTATGGCCGTATGAGGAGACCATCAGAAAATGTGCCCGCAGCTGGGTCACAGCAGTTCGCTTGATGGAGAAAAACCCAGAGTTTATATTTACCTGCTCACAGGTAAAAACATATCTCTTCTTCAAATCTTCTGTTTACATTTTATGACTTCAAATGACTTTTAACATTCATCTGTCATATGTTTTTGTGTAGGCGCAGCAATTTCAGTGGGTGAAGAACTGGTATCCAGGCCTGTTCTCTCAGATCCAGCACTTTGTGCAGAAAGGCCAGTTTGTTCCAGTTGGAGGAACATGGGTGGAGATGGTGATGATTTTACTTTATTTTTAGCAAACCATGAGAATGGGTAATAAAACACATATATTGGTGTACTTTAATGCTTTTGATCCATACATTGTAACGTGTCCTCTATTAAAGCTTTTATTACAACAACAGACTGTTGTTGTAGACAGGCTTAAATTAGAGTATGATGCAGTGTCTCTTTAAATCAGGATGGAAACTTGCCTTCTGGAGAGTCTATGATCAGACAGTTTCTAGAGGGTCAGAACTTCTTTAAGACAGAGTTTGGACAATACTGCAAAGAGGTAAAGTACGTTTAAAAAAACAAAACAAAAAATGAAGTAGCTTTTTTGTTTGTTTATGATTAAACAAAGATCTAAACAGTGATGACAGTTTTTGCATCATAGCTTAGTTTTATGGCCACATTAATGTTTAAATCCTACCTTTTCTCATATGATACTAATAAATGAACATAATGAATAAGCCATGCTTGTACTTCTAACTTCTCTTGCACTGCAGTTCTGGTTACCAGACACCTTTGGTTACTCAGCTCAGTTTCCTCAGATTATGCGAGGCTGTGGAATTTCCCGCTTTCTCACTCAAAAGTTAAGCTGGAACCTTGTCAACACATTTCCAGTAAGAACTCTGGTATCTCACATTGAATAATTAAAACAGTAACATTATTTGAATATGTTTTTATCTATAAATTTAATCTTCCTTTCCATCAGCACAGCACTTTCTTTTGGGAGGGCATTGATGGCTCTCTGGTGCTTACTCACTTTCCTCCTGGGAATTCCTATGAGATGAAAGGCAAAGTTGAGGATGTAAGTGAAGATTTTACATAAAATGAGTGTTCCCCCTAGTGGTCAGCTGCACTCATTGCATTCACTCTTTTCTACAGTTAATCAACACTGTCAAGAACAACAAGGACAAAGGGCGTGCAAATCACAGTGCAGTGCTTTTCGGTTTTGGGGATGGTGGTGGTGGTCCCACCCAGCTCATGCTGGACCGCTTGCAACGTGTGCAGGATTCGGATGGTCTCCCCAGGTCACTTCCCGCTCTGAATCCTGTTTTCCCCAGTGTAGACAAAACATAGTCAAAAACAGGAAATTAGGGGGTGCCAGTAACGTTTACTTTTGTGAGGGATTTTTTTTTTTTTTTTTTGATTAAATGTTTGTTGAACTTTTTACATGATTTTTTTTGTCAGGGTCCTTATGTCCAGCCCTGATCAGCTGTTCTCTGAACTTCAGGCTAGCTCAAGCCTACTGTGTACGTGGTCTGGTGAGCTATTCCTCGAGCTGCACAATGGCACTTACACCACACAAGCAAAGGTTTGTGTGCTTTCTATCAGAAGAACAGTGATGACTTTTGTATTTTCTGTTTCATTGGGTGATATTTGCTTTCTGCCTTGTGTGACCAAATAGTATGACATTGTCACAGATAAAGCTGGGGAATCGTCAGTGTGAGGCCCTGCTACATGATGTTGAGGTGGCCAGCTGCCTGGCTCTGTGTCAAGCTGCAGGTTTTTCATACCCAACTAAAGAGCTCCAGAGATTATGGAGGTGAGGCTTTGATGAATAATTGTAGTTGACGTTAGTTGAACTTCATTTTCATTGTGTATTGCTTTCATTGTAGGCTTCTTCTGCTCAACCAGTTCCATGATGTAATTCCTGGCAGTTGCATTGAGATGGTGGTAGAAGATGCACAAGAATATTATAAGGGTAACCTCTGGGTTGTAAACAGTGCTTTACTGACTAATATCAGTTCTCACAAGTCACATTTTTTTAAAATCACATAAAACTTACTTAAGTAACTGACAAGTCTACTGTCTTAAATAATATAAATTTTGTAGTAGTTGGGGCAGAGCTACTCATTATTGTGTTTTTCTGTTTATAATCATTTACCTTTTAAATTTTTAAATATTTTTATTATTTATATTATTATTGTTATTTATTTTATGGAAAAAGTTTTTTTTAAGAGGAGAGGTGCTATGTTTATGTTAAAGGTTAGATTTATATGCACTTTACATGTTTTTATTAATCTTATCGTGATGGTGTTTCATGTTGAAATGTACCAGTTCAGCCTGTATTGTTGTTGTTATTGTACAATTTAATGTTAACTCTAATTGGGATCCTGTGTGAGACAGCTGTTTTGTTGTTGTGCCATTTCCTCAATAAACCTACAGGCTGTACTGAACAATATTATCAGAGAACTGGCTTGTTGGTCAGGTTCTACTTACACCTACATCAGTAGTTTAAATGTTGGTATATTTTCCATTTTGTTAATCACAGAAACCTGTGATGTCAATATTAAATCATCTACACTTTGATTTGTAAAGGTAAAATATGACACTCTGTTAATTACTGAAAATTACTGAAGATGTCCTTTTAACTGTATTTGTCTGAAGAGATTCAACAGACTGGCTCAGGACTCCTGCG
The DNA here is from genome assembly GCF_015220715.1 of Pygocentrus nattereri. Lineage (NCBI taxonomy): Eukaryota > Metazoa > Chordata > Actinopteri > Characiformes > Serrasalmidae > Pygocentrus > Pygocentrus nattereri. The sequence goes on along the minus strand of NC_051221.1, from coordinate 25,101,752 downwards.
TACTGCTTGTAATGCTCTGAGGTCCAATCCCCTTTTTGGAGTGGGCTCCAGTACAGCAGTTTTCAACACACTCCCCTGGGAACGCAATGAAGTCATATCACTGGCAGAAAATGGTGCTCAGACAAAACTAGGTACTTACAGCTTTGGAAAAAGGCTTCTTTGTTTACATATTATTTTTGGGATGCTCCAATTGCCTATTCATTCACAATGACTGGGAAAGATTTGTTATTTGTGAGCAATGCTGGTCAATGAGGTTTATCAGCTCTGCACCTGTTTTCCTCAGCCTTGGTGAAAGCCCCCAGTGTGGGTGTAGCCCCAGTCACAGAGATCGCTGAGCCTGTGTCTACAGTGTCTGTAACAGTGCAGGTATTGTGGGTTTTTTTTTTTTTTTACATGACTACAAATTACTGTTTTCGGTACACATCAAAGTTTTGAGGCATGGCACACTCAATTACAGGCTGATGGTTCTGTCCTATTGGAAAATGGCCTTTTGCGGGCTGTCTTGGACAAAATGGGTCGTTTGGTGTCTCTGCTTCTACTACAGACAAACAGGTCAGACAAAACTAAATGGAATCTTGGATAGTACAGACTGTAGAGAGTCTGTTTGTCTGTCTGTATTATATGGCCCTATTCACTTGTATTCACACATTTGTTCATAGGGAGGCCATATCTGATGGTTGCTTTGGAAACCAGTTTGTGTTATTTGATGATGTTCCTTTGTACTGGGATGCATGGGATGTGATGGATTACCATCTTCAGACCAGGTGAGTCAAGTCACTGTAATTTATTAAAATGCATGTTATAGTGTCGGATTGTACTAGTAAGGGAATTCACTTTGTTTATTAGTTAGGTAATTCAATTGTCCATTTGTTCCCAACTGTTGTTGTTTTTGCAATACATTTTGTAGGTCACACCCTGTCATACCCATATTCTGTTTCCAGGAAGCCAGTTGTGGATGTGACACACCCTGCTGAAGTGATGAGCTCTGGTGGCCTGCGAGGTAGTGTTATGTTTTCCTTGCGTATCAGAGAAAAGAGCAGTATCACACAGGAGGTCATACTGGATGCCAACTGCCCCTACGTCAAGTTCAAAACACAAGTACGGACAGCATGTTTCAATGTAGTGTAATGCAGAACTCACAAGAATGAGTGCAAAGCCCTTGGTTCCTTTAGGCCCATGGTTGAAAGAGATATCCTTTTTTAGGTGGACTGGGTAGAGGCCCATCGTTTCCTAAAGGTGGAGTTTCCTGTACAAGTGCGAAGTCCCAATGCCACCTATGAGATTCAGTTTGGTAACCTGCAAAGACCTACACACAGAAATACCTCCTGGGACTGGGCTCGGTTTGAGGTGCATATACTAAAATACACACACACACACACACACAGATTATACATATACATATATATATATATATATATATATATATATATATATATATACATATATATATATATATATATATATATATATATATATATATACACACACACAGCTGAAAAAAATAAAGGGAACACTCAAATAACACATTCTAGATCTGAATGAATGAAATATTCTCATTAAATACTTTGTTACTTTGTTCTGTGCAAAGTTGAATATTAACCAATGGAGGCCTGAATTTGGAGTCAAAATTAAAGTGGAACACTACAGGCTGATCCAACTTTGATGTGATGTCCTTAAAACAAGTCAAAATGAGGCTCAGTATTGTGTGTGGCCTCCACGTGCCTGTATGACCTCCCTACAACGCCTGGGCATGCTCCTGATGAGGTGGCGGATGGTCTCCTGAGGGATCTCCTCCCAGACCTGGACTAAAGCATCCGCCAACTCCTGGACAGTCTGTGGTGCAACGTGACGTTGGTGGATGGAGCGAGACATGATGTCCCAGATGTGCTGAATCGGATTCAGGTCTGGGGAACGGGCAGGCCAGTCCATAGCTTCAATGCCTTCATCTTGCAAGAACTGCTGACACACTCCAGCCGCATGAGGTCTAGCATTGTCCTGCATTAGGAGGAACCCAGGGCCAACCGCACCAGCATATGGTCTCACAAGGGGTCTGAGGATCTCATCTCGGTACCTAATGGCAGTCAGGCTACCTCTGGCGAGCACATGGAGGGCTGTGCGGGCCTCCAAAGAAATGCCACCCCACACCATTACTGACCTACTGCCAAACCGGTCATGCTGAAGGATGTTGCAGGCAGCAGATCGCTCTCTACGGTGTCTCCAGACTCTGTCACGTCTGTCACATGTGCTCAGTGTGAACCTGCTTTCATCTGTGAAGAGCACAGGGCACCAGTGGCGAATTTGCTAATCCTGGTGTTCTCTGGCAAATGCCAAGCATCCTGCACGGTGTTGGGCTGTGAGCACAACCCCCATCTGTGGACATTGGGCCCTCATACCATCCTCATGGAGTCGGTTTCTAACCGTTTGTGCAGACACATGCACAATTTGCAGGGCTCTGGCAGTGCTCCTCCTGTTCCTCCTTGCACAAAGGCGGAGGTAGCGCCTCCAGCCTCTGGACACTACGCTGACAGACACAGCAAACCTTCTTGCCACAGCTCGCATTGATGTGCCATCCTGGATAAGCTGCACTACCTGAGCCACTTGTGTAGGTTGTAGTGTCCGTCTCATGCTACCACGAGTGTGAAAGCACCACCAACATTCAAAAGTGACCAAAACATCAGCCAGAAAGCAGAAAGGTACTGAGAAGTGGTCTGTGGTCCCCACCTGCAGAACCACTCCTATTGAGTGTCTTTCTAATCGCCAATGATTTCCACCTGTTGTCTATTCCATTTGCACAACAGCTGTGAAATTGATTGTCAATCTGCTTCCTAAGTGGACAGTTTGATTTCACAGAAGTTTGATTTACTTGGAGTTATATTGTGTTGTTTAAGGGTTCCCTTTATTTTTTTGAGCAGTATATATACACACACACACACACACACACACACACACACACACACACACACACACACACACACACACACACAAATATATATATAAATATAAACATATGATTATGTAAAGTTTCAAAGTCACTTGAAGTGTGGCATTTGTAAATAGCAGATGGATCATCTTTCCCAAACTAATATATGATTTCTATTCAAACCTACAGGTCTGGGGCCATAAATGGGCAGATCTCTCAGAGCATGGTTTTGGTGTGGCTCTTTTAAATGACTGTAAATATGGCTATTCTGTTTATCAGAATGTCATGACTTTATCCTTGTAAGTTTAAAAGTTTAATTAGAATATCAAGATCACATGTTGTTAACACCACATTCTACAGCAAACCTGTTTACACTGTTTAACTCCCCTCAGACTGAGAGCCCCGAAAGCACCTGATGCCAATGCAGATATGGGGCATCATGAGTTCACATATGCAGTGATGCCACATGCAGGTCAGCCCATATAAATTTGCTAAAAATGGCATTTAACCAAAGCTATGCACAGTATGAAACTCTGGCTTTCTAACAGGCTCTTTTCAAGATGCATCAGTCATCCAGCATGCCTACAATCTCAACTTCCCACTGCATTTGATTCCTGATGTCAGCATCGCCCAACGTTGGAGTGCGTTCACTTTGAATTCATCAGCTGTCATATTGGAAACTGTGAAACATGTATGTAGGCTGGAAATGACCTGACAAAGAACTGTTTCCTACCTGCTCTGTCAGCACTGAGTCAGCATCTTTCTCCCTCTCCTGTAGGCTGAAGGAAGAAAGAATGCCCTTGTTGTTCGCCTGTACGAGTCTCATGGGAGCAGTGTTGCTGCGGTGCTGTCTACCTCCCTTCCAGTGCAAGAGGCTTGGCAGTAAGTTTTGTTTGTAAAGATGTTTACTGCATTAATTTAATGTGATCAAAACCTTGCTCAAACAAACCTGCATTCTTCATAGTCACAATAATTCAGAAATTCCCCAACCCCAGAGCTCCCTCAGGAGTATTCGTCCTGTTCAAATTGACTATGTTAATATAGAAACAAAACCTGCTAACACGCACAGTCATTCACCCTATTGTTGTTATTGAATGTGGTGCTTGTCACACAACTTTGACATGTTCATTTAACATATCAATCTGTGTTAATTTGGGAAATAACATTTCATCCTATACAAATTCTTCAGGCAAATCCCTTAGAAATGATATTAAAGAATTCTAGTTAAAACAAACCAAGGTTGCATAGTGCTTAAGATTTTTTTTTCTGTTTTTGACTAGTTGTGACCTGTTGGAGCAGCCTGATCCTACTCACCCTGCTACACTCAGCGGTCATGACATCTCCCTCAGTTTTAAACCATTTCAGATCGTCTCGCTTCTTTTACAGTTGCACTAAAGCAAACCAGAGTACAGATCAACTGGTTGGTGATATTTTAAAAGGACAATTTTATAATTGCAGTGAAGCAGTTTTGATATTTTTCACTGAAAACATATTGCATTAAATTTTTAGAAATAATTTCTATAATTTGAAAACCTGATCCTTTTAATTGGTCTTAGAAATATTTTCACATTTCAGTTATTAAATTTTTTCCCCTGCTGCAGTGTAGTCTGAATAGAAGGATTGCATGTCCATGAACTTGCCGACTACAGAGGTAATGCCATAAGATGGAACATGGGCTTCAGAAACATGTTTTATTTATCCTTTTACAAAGTGTATATACAGATAAAAGTAAAAAAATACAAAAATGATAGTAGTGGTCGCATACAGTAGTTGATGTATGCCAAGTTTGTTTAAGAAGGGTTTCTCTTATTGCACAGCTATCCATCTTTGGTGGCTCTGCAATTTTGTATTTACATACTTTCAAATGGTTACTAATATCTAAACACATCATTGACTACTTCTGGTCCTAAGTGTATGTACTGCTCTTTTTCTGAGATCTAGTGGTCCTCTTAGGTTTACTGTTGCTTTCTTGTCCACTTGGTCTTCTTGTGCTCTTAGCCTTGCTAGTCTGAGGCCCTGGAACAAAACCATGATGTGTAGTTAAAAATGCTGGTTTTTGTAAGTAAAGTGAAATATATTAAAAAAAAACTATAAAACCTGAACATCACCTGTCAAATTGCTTTTTTTGTGCATTTTAGGTATTTTGTACTCACCAGCTTCTTCTGTATGAAGTCTGTTCTTACTTGCATTCTGTCTCCTAGTGCCACTCAGTTTCCTAGGCACACCCTTTACCTTCTTTACAGTGCCTGGATCTTTCTTTACAGGCTTTTCATTTGAAATGCTCCCAGTTCGCTTCTTTTTGACAGCCTGTTAAGAGAAGATATACAGTATGTATGAGCAGCTATGGAGTTATTTCAAGCTATTTTTATACATTTCTGAATCTCACCTTCTTTGTATCTGTATAGTCATGTTCACTTTTCTTTATTCTCCTCTTTGTCTTGAGAGATTTGGAACCTAAGTAGTGAATGGCTTTAATCAGTTTGTTTTTCAACAAAAAAGTTTTAAAAAAAAACATCATTATAAATTACCTTTAGGTGCCATCGGACCAGGGTCACCCTATAAGTCACCCCAAAAAAAAAAAATTACATATGCATAGATAAGGGAATTAACTGCTTTAATTGTCAGTCTTTTCAGTGAATTTAAGACTGAGTGTATAAACATCACCTTAAACCATATACTTCTTCCATTGTGGTCACTGATTGATTTCATTCCATCTACATAATAACATTGCAACCAGCTTTCAAATTCTGTGAAATCAGCATCCCCTGGATCATACCCTTTTCCACCTAAAAGAAAAAAAAACAGGAGATGGTACAATTAATTAAAACTTGAAATAATGCTCAGACATACTTTCGACAAAGTTTTTGGTAAGCCTTTTGAAGCTTTCATAAAGTAGAAAAAGTCAAATGTGTCAATTCATTTTATTTAGTCAGTCTAAAGTAGTGGTGTTCATCCAGTTAGTCAATGTGTGAACAAAATGTCTCGGTTGATCCAATCTGTTTTGTGAATCTCATTTTCTCTCTTTACCAAATGGTACTGACAAAAGCACAAAATTCTTTGTTAAAGATTCAGCACTTTGTCGGTTTATATGAGAGAAGACAACACATAATTAGTATTATAGAATGCAGTAGGGGTGTAAATGGTTCTGATGTGTGATGACACAGAGAATGCATATTTTAAAACCTCTGTCTCAGACACAAGGCACAAGTGTTCGGTCATCGTTAGTATAAACCTTTGCTGCTAACCAAACAAGAACTGTGAATCTTTGAAATGCAAATCCATTTGATTCAAAAATGGTTTGTAAACTAAAAAAATTGATTCATTAAACAGCAGTTTGATTCAACAATTCAATGTTCTTCATTATTATAATGCATTAAACATAGAAACAGAACATTAAGCCATAATATTTGAGCATCATTTTTCATAAAAACCTTTCCAGTCCATCACAGTAACGATCATATCACCTGCATATGACAATACTGTTAGGCTGTTGTGCTGCAGTGAGCTCATGTTCAATATGCAATGTGCACAGTGTATTATTCCAAGTAGAGTTTCATTTAGAATCACTGTCATTCTTCAAAAATGATTCCTTAATGGGTTTTGCTGAGCTGCAAAGCTTAGCTAAGTAGCTAACCTATCTACCTTCTATGTGTATCAGGCCTGTGTAATTATTAGCTAACTACAGAGCACAAAAGGAGCATCAGCTTTAAATTAAAGCCAAAACGGACAGCTGCTGTTTGGTTTCGATTTGGCCAGCAGCACATGGAAAATGGTTTGCAAATCTCTCCAGCATTTGCATCCATGGTTAGCTTGTCAATGCTGCCTGTGCCACTGGTTGAAGCTGAATAATTAATCACCCAGTGCCCACAGGTTCTGTGAAAGGAATTACTTTCAATATGTTCATTTTGTTAATTGAGTGTGATCCCTTCAATTGTTGGCATTTAAAATAGACTTTTGGCCAATGCAGTTGGAGGAAGTTGCTACGGGAGTAATTCAAATTGAAATATCGAGAAAACAAACCAACACTTACATTAATGGTATCAGGGAGTGTGCCATTCAATACAACTTGGATTCAATGTGTATAGATGTGCGTACGTTATATTTCAATACACAGATATAGTGTCTGCATAATAATACTTCACAAATGTAAGTAAGTTAATAACATGATGTAAAAAGCCAGAAACCACATTTTACCAAGGCCAATCACCTCCAGAGGCACACTGTGGCAAAGCAAAAGAATGTCCGAACACACAGTTTTCACCTTCCTCTTTCCAGCTGCATCACATTTCTGTAAAAGAAAAAGAACAGAGCTGTTATTGTGGTGATGTGCAAGACTAGCACTTTTATCAACATGAGATTTTCACCTCTGCAGCTGCCTCTTTAACTTCCTTTGTGTTTTCATCTTTTGCGGAGAGTCCCTCTAGCACAGACCTTGCCTTCACAAAGGGAGGGATGTTTGCTCTGAAATGGGAAGAGGCAAAAATGAGTCTTTGTTCTCAGATCTGACGTGCATGTGTTCAACATCTAGATGGCAAAGAAAAAGGTCAATCTCAGTATGCATGCATGCCAGTCATGAAATGGCTGTGTGCAATGTTTTTTCCCCCCCAGTGTGAGAGCCATTATGCATAATTCCTAGTTAAAATGTTACAGGCACAGTCCTGACAGGGCACATTTGGAGAGATGTGGAGCAGGGAAGTCAGAAATAACCTGTATAGAATCTCTGCCCGCAAGTAATTACCAATCCCATTGAAATACTTCTGATTCAACAAAGCCTCACAAATGGGCCTGTCGAATGCCTTGTCCGATAGGTTGGAGATAACATTCTCCCTGAAAGATAAAGAACATACCAAGTGCAGTATTAGTGTTTAATTACATTTATCCATGTATGTTTACTGACTTTGAGATTTTTTTGAAAATGTCTGCATTATTAAATCATTCATCATCTGCATTATTAAATCATTCGTCCAAAGCATTTAATGCGTCTCAAAACTACATCACAAAGTTAGTACACTGCCCAATATATTGTTTACGCCTTTTTAGATTTGCCACTAATTTGCCATAAAATTATAGATATTAAACTCAGAAGACATGTGAATCTTCACAGCTTATTTTGGATAGTGAATAAACTGTCTATATTTGTGTTGTGGACTTGTTGACTCCTGGTTCCTATTACCACCACTGTAAAAAAAAAAAAAAAAAAATCAGTAAGTTTCTCTACAGTGCATCATTTCACATCAACCCTCTCTGAATTACTTTATTGTCTGCACTTTTTTTTTTTTTTTACGTCAGTGGAATTCCTCCAAAATGTGGTAACAATGGCTCCCAACAGACCACTGTAGTCATGCTGTCATTCTGTAAGCAGCGCCCTGCTCTTATACCCAACTGTGGGTCAAAAAAGGACTTCTCTATGAAAAGAATGGACTTTTCCAAAATTGCCTGTCTCATCGTTTACTACTCAAAAATGTTCCAAAGCTGATACGTTTTGTCTTATAAACATTCTTCTCTCAAAACGTCATTGGATCCTCTGAATTACGAGGCTGTTAAATAGCTGAAATATTGTACTGCTACATGTAAGCTAATGCTACTGATCTCATTAGAGAGTCAGCCTTTAACAACTGTGCAAACCAGCAAGCTTTGCAAGTGTGGTAGCATATTTCTGTGTACAGAATGAAGGCAGATAAAAGGAAGTCAGAAAAAAGAAATAGTTTTCTCTTTTATGAAAGTTTTGTTTTTCATTCGATTAAACATGACAGATTTTTTTCCATTCTGTTCATAGCTTGCTTAGACAAACTCTACAAGCTTGCCTGCACTCAGAGTAATTCAGTACAGACACAGCTTAATATTTTTTAAGCTTACCCCCTTTATAAGCTGATTTAGGTTTTCAAAATATCCTACTACACTTTAAATGCTGGTAACATTTTCTCCTAAGGACATCTGCCAGATTCTTGTTCGAATGTACTGTGCCACCTCAAATGGCGCTGAGGTTTTATACTAAATGCAGCGCAATTTAAGGTGGAACACGAAAATTCCAACAAGAAGCTGACAAAAAATGAGCTGACCAGCTTCCTCAAGAGTTGAAAGCCAGGAAAATGGATGAGGAGGTTGCTCTGTTCCTGCTTGACATTATTTTTGCTGGTTTACAGAACCAACAGGTACTGTTTTGTCCTGTTTGTGATGGCTAATCTGCGTATCAAAAAAGAATACCAGCGTAAAAACTATGAGGCTAGGGTTAGCTTCTTTTTTTCAACTGCTTCTTGTTTGATACAGATTTAGGCCATCAAAAAATTCTATCCAGAGATTTTGTGTACAGAGCGAGAAAAATGTACACAGGACAAAACATATCACGTCATAAACATGTTTCTTTACCACAGGGCACGACCAGGCCAACGACCCCATTCATTCTGGCCAGAGAGATCGAGCTTAGACCCGGAGATCCTAATAGGGTCATAACGTGGACTACAGACTGACGCACGACTACAGTGTCTCCGGGTAAAGGTTAACTGTTTCAGGCCCCACCTAAAGCTCTCGTACTCGAACATGACACATGGCCCTCTATCTCGCTGCCAGGTCCCATTGGGTTGCCAGCTGCCAAATCTGCGAGTGTCTACAAAGCTGAGCACCCTTTGGGGGTCCTCACTGGTGTAGAATCGAACATGTGCATGTTTTGGAAGCTCGTCCACTGCTGTGAAACGGAAATAGCCAGACATTCCGAAACGGAAAACCACATCCATTGGTGACTGGTCGTCCTCCGCTATGATTTTGCTTTTCATGTCACTTTTGATGGGAGTGAGTGTGAGGCGGACTTCCTTCCCTCTGGAGGTAGCACTGATGCGGTAGGCATCGCTGGAAAATGGCACTTGAGGTCCTTTGCTGACGTCTGACTTTTCCACATGTCCGGTGAAAACCACACCTGCGCACACTCTGTTCACAAACAGGCTGGCCAGGTGGAGCTCCGGACCCTCGGGCATTGCGCTGTGGATATTCAAACACACATCATATTCATATACTCACAGGCCGTTAAGCGCAGCATAGATATGCTTCGGGCATTGCAAACGGAGAGTAGCGTTTAGCAAGGAAACAGACACGCTACGTTGTTAGCTACATAACAGTTCAGCAGCTGCTGGGCAGTGAAAGTCAGTAAATGTCGAGGTAAACTGTACTTAGAGCTCATTCCTGAAACACATCGCACTGTCTACTGCTATCAATCATCTAACCGGCAGAAACAGCTCTATAACACCGAACTGTGTCGTGAACAAACCGTTAGTGGTGCACAACAAACTTACAGGTTGCAGCAAGACGGGGACTAACTGCTTATAGAGACGCGAGTTGGTCATGTATGTTTACGAAACGGAAACAAGGGGCTGACGGGAGCTGTAGTTCTTTTTTTCCTCCAAATCATTACAGCAGTTAAAAGACAAGCACCAGAATGCAACAAAGGCGTATGTGTAACAATTAACAAAAAACTCCAATAACCTGGAAACATTGTAGTAGTAGTAATAATAATAATAATGAGAAGAATTCGTTTTATTTATAAAGCTTCTTTCATTTAAGTATGAATCCCAAGGAGAAATATAAACAAAATATAAACATGAACAAAACACGGCTTAACGTTTAGAGAGAAAACGTTGGCATTAGTTCATTTCCATACATTTAAGAAACCAAAAAGAGGAATACTGCAGATGGCCAGACATGTCTATTTTGCTTTATTTTCTGCATTAACAAAATTAATAGGAATTCAGTCTCCCCTCAAATTACCTGGCATGTATTACCTAGTAAACATGCTGTTCCTTTGCTGGACAGAACAAGCTGTAGGAATCTACAGGATTGTAGGAGTTGGCTATCTGCACCTCATTATTTAATTATTAAATTGTTACATTCCTCTGCCAAGCAAGACAGTAAACTGTTGTATAGTATAGTGTAGTGGGTAACAGCTCTGCCCTCCTCCCTGCATCTCAGAGTTTGATCCCTACCCAGGCAAACTCCCTATACTATACCAACAGGAAGTCTATGAGCAAGTCTCTTAACAGTACCTCTGCCTACCGCTGCAAAAAGACCAAACTCTAAGTCACTCTGAATAAGAGCATCTGCCAAATGCCATAAATGCAAATAAATAACATGCCCCCACTTCAGCATCACAAGTGTATAAAAAGATGGAAATCTCTGGAAACCAGAATAAAGCACTGCTACGGTCAATATAACAGTTAGATTGTTTACTTTGTTAACATTAACAAAAATGATACAAAATTGTACAAAACATTTAAAAAACATACTGAGTACATCTATTTGAAGAAACTGATGTACATCATAGTTACTGAAGTCTCTTGTAGTGAGCCAAGTTCAGGTTTGTCTTCTGTTTTAATGCAATATCTCCCATCATCCATCAAGATGTTTACTCCTTCATGGAGGACCTGACAATGTTCATAAAGATATTTTACAAGTCGCAAGACAGCTTGCAATATTCACATTCGTAACACACAAAGGTTCTAATGCGGATTAATAAACATATCTGAACCTGCTGTATCTGTATGTGTTTTCAAAGGAAAAACAAGGTGGAATCACTGCAGTGCATTCATAATAGCTTGAGCTTGTTTGAGTTCTAGAAAGCAAAGGAAAAAAAAAAACAAATTAATATTTTACATACACCAAACGTGTACATTTACAAAATGGAACTGTCACACAACAAAGATTTAAAATATCCTAAAGACAATAATACCATAACATTCTAATAGCAAAACATGAGCATTCTGAGTAAAATACTTCTTCATACCTGTTAATAACACTCTAAACTTATCTGCACTGACAGACACTACGGTGGTCTCTGTGGAGCCAGATTCTGGGTGTTGAGCCTGGAGTTTCAGCTGGACTGTGGGCTCGTTCACTTCTTTCAGTTCACTGGAGCTCAGAGTGTAGTCCACCCTCCAGTTCACTGCCTCCAGACGACCCACTAGAGCACAGAGTAATCATGATCCTCATTTGTGATACATACACCAGTTTTCAGCATGTATTCACTGACCAACAAACAGTAGCACACCATTAAAGGGAAATTCCACTGTGTCTAAAGAATTTCAGCATAGTTAAATTGTTCAGATGTAAACAAAGTTGTTTAGAGTGGTTTGATCTGAAATGGTGCAAGAGGAACTTGCTGCCTTGGATTTCTTTACAGTGGTGGTGATAGAAAACAGGTGTTTTGATGTCTACTATGCAAATATAACTTTTATTGCTTTTCAAAAACAACCAGTGAAGCTACACTTAGAAAGTTTTCTGTGGGTACTATTCTGACTTGGTAGGTTTCACCAGAGCATTTCACATCAAAACACTCTAAATGATTTAGTTCATATTGTAGCAAGTGAATTACACAGACCCTCACCTGAAGGAGTTTATCTTTAAGACTACATAACACAGCTGGACCATTCCCATTCCCACATGCATTCTGTTTACATATGCACAGTCTATGCTATACTTACAACGCAGACTGCTCTCCTTCAGTTTCTCCTGCAGGGCTGCATGTTTGTCCTCATAGGATTTACACAGCCCAGTGGTGTGCTCTATGACATACAGGTATTAGTTACTGAATAATTGCTATGTTGGCAAAAAATTAACCACTTAAACCAGCAATATATTATTAAGTAAAACAATGCTGAGATGGTTTAATTAAACCAATAGCTCCTATAACCCTGGTCTGCCTTCCCCACTAATCCAACTAATCAGCTCAGTATCACAGCCTTCTCCAGGTAACGTAAATGTGCTACATCACTAAAATCTGCAGGACAGGGTACTCAAAGATCAAGACTGGAAACCTGTATATGATGTATGTTACCAATTTCATACCACATCAGTTACAGGATCATTCTTACCTTTAGGCAAGCCTAGCTGCTGAAGTTCACTTGACAGGGATTCACCATCAACGTCATGCTTTGCAGCACTGGAGAGAATAAAGTTCAGCACTGCAACACTGGCCTTAATATCTCCACTCTCTGGAACCAGGATGCACATGATGAAGAAAATTATGCTCATCACAGCAACATACAACAAACCGACGATGATAACACCACTCTGTAACTAGCTAAAGAAACAAAGTGTGAATGGTTATACTTTATGGCCTATTTTGAAGATCTCAATTATTTGATTGCATTGAGCCACAAGAAAATTAGTCAGGTCAGGTACTTAGCTCTAGTTCACAAACTCCAACACATCCCAAAGATATTGGATGGAGCTCCATCGCTCCAGAGAACACAGTCCAACAGCACAAAGCTGTGGAGCTTTATAATCCTCTAGATGATGACTGGTATTGGGCATGATGACCTTAGGCTCATGCGCTGCTGCTCCAGCGCCTGAGTCTATTGTTAATGCTTTTATATAGACATTATACAAACAGTGTGTGTGTACGTGTGTGTGTGTGTGTGTGTGCGCAATAGAATGCAATGGGTGCACCATAAAGCAGCTGAATTCGCTATTAAGAAGAAATGTCTGGCTATGTTTGGACATAGTGAATGTGGTAGAGGAGAGTGGCACAAACTAACACAGAATAAAATGTAACAGGAATATTTTATGTAGTAAGACATGTTCAAATAGAATGTGCTTTTAATCGTCTCACTGTATTGCCATAGCAACCTCAGCTTCGAATTCTCAAAGCAATCTTATAAGCTGCAATTATATATTATATTTTATTCTATTGCACTGTGTATTGTAGTTTATTGTATTGTATTTTATTGCATTGTATTCCATTGAATTGTGTTCAACTCTGTTCCTTTTTCTCTCTGTATCTACAGTGACTTTTTGTTGCTAGCAGTATCTGAGCTCAGGACTGTCTTTTCTCTAAGCTATTGGTAACTAGCAAAGATACTTTCTCTAGATAGACACTACTTGTAAGTTGCTCTGGATAAGAGCGTCTGCTAAATGCTGTAAATGTAAATGCAATCTTTCAGATGTTTCTCCAGATTCACCCTAAAGACTGTTCTGTACCATAAAGTATTATTGTTCATCATACATGTTCTTTCCACTATCAAGTTTTTTTCATAATTTTAGGTTGGATGCCCTGCCTGGTTTTCATTTTGGAGCAGACTTGTAAGATGCTTGTGTAAATTATTCAGCAAAAAAGATCTCCTTTAAACTGGTTACTGGTGTGACCTATTCTTTCATCGGTGCATACTGCACAAACAAAACAAAACAAACTTCAAACTCACCAAATTTTGCATCAGAGGTTAGCTTTGCGACTTTGTCATACTGGAAAGAAAAGTACGTTTTCAATGTATCAATCCAGGCTAAATATATAGAGTATAACAGCACTAACAAACACATGTCTGAAAACTTACATCAATGCCGTCGTCGAGGAGGTCTTTTATAACCTGACCACACAGTAATTTCATCTTGACGCTTGACTGTGGTGCGAAAAACGAGAAGATTAATAGCAACAACGTGAGCAGTGGTCACTACAGACTGGTCTCATTATTCATGAGCGACATCACGTGATGTGCATGGGTATAGGAAATGAAGCGAGACAACATACACGGGCATAACAAATGAAAGAAGGTACTCAACTATTCGTGCTAATGTGCTGATTTCAGCTAAAACCCAGTCCGGACAGTCCAAATCTCCACAAAATCGGAACCGCTGAAAGAGTAAGTTACAGTGACAGATGGTTAAATGACAGTTAGCTTAGCTGACTCGGCTAACACTAGCGCTGCCAAACCATGGCTAAGCTAAGAACCTTTGACTGTTTTAAGCCAGTCGCAGCAATAACAGCCCGTTATAATCTAGGATATACCTTCTACACAGAAAAAAGGCCTAAGAAATTGTTTTAAATGAGAAAGTCACCATGGCATCAGTCCTGCAGATGCGTCTTCTGCTTCTTCTTCCTCCTCTGTAACCTGGTTGGCATGCTCCGTGCTCCACACCGCCCCTAACGGTGTGAAGTGAACATGGTCTCAGCCGCTCTCAAACAGGAGCATCGCCTATTAACACTAGCCAGCATGTAAACGCTGCGTCAGCGTCGAATATCCGCATTCTGAACATGTTTATTTACTGTCTTCAGGAAACATCACAAACTAGAAAACAGTTTCTTGTAAACCAAAATCAAAAGATCCACAAAGATGATGAGCTGGTTTGGTTCTGATTTAGCTGGTCACCTTGATCAGCATCCACAACATATGCTCATTTTGCTGATGACCAGAGGTGGACGAAGTACAGAAATCATGTACTTGAGTTAAAGTAGAGATACCCAAGGTAAAATATTACTCCAGTAAAAGTAGGAGTCTTTACTCTAGACCTCAACTTGAGTAAAAGTACAAAAGTATTTGCCTTCAAATGTACTTAAGTATCGCAAGTAAAAGTACTAAAATATTAATTATGGCTCTGATGTCCTGTTATCATTTTTGCAACAAGACTCACTTCATGAACACATTGTAGGTGAAAATCCTCCAGTGTCTCTCTTGGTAAACCAGTCTTTTAATAGAACGTCATTAATTAGTGACGCTGACGTCTATTAAAATGATCATAAGCACAAAACACTGAAGGTAAACAATTTCCAGCAGGGAGAACCGAGTGGCTCTGAAATCACTTTTTACACACAAGCAAAGTTTCAGTTTAAGATTACTTTGTAACTTAGTTACAAGTTGAATAAAAACGTGCTTTAAACTAAAGTTTTCCTTTACTATATTGATCTGTAGGTCTGTAGGTTCATAAACATAAACTAACCCGATAATTTACTATAAAATTAAAGTGTTTGTATGAATTCAGAAAAAATTTCTGTATTGTGATCTATTTACAGGTTAGGTTAGTTCCATCATTGGTGTTCTTGCTTTGCACTTCTCTTGTTTTGACATGTTACATTTTTATACGCAAAAAACCAAAAGGAACGACAGATTTCTCAAAATGTAGTGGAGTAAAAAGTAAGATATTTGACTTTGAAATGTAGTGGAGTGAAAGTAAAAAGTCGCCCAAAATGGAAATACTTAAGTAAAGTACAGATACAGAAAAAAACTACTTAGGTGCAGTAACAAATTACATTTACTTAGTTACTGTCTACCACTGCTGATGACCAACCATGCTAGTGTGTACTGTTTTCGATTTTTTTTAGCTGGAATTTCCCACAGTTTCATTTCCATGTTGTGGACAACTCCAGCTCTATGCTGCAGGAGAACAATGTCCAATGACCAAACTTTCAATTGAACAAACAAATAATAAATCAAAAATAATTACTCAGTAAGACCATAACATACCTCAAAGCAAGAAGGGTCTGGATTTGTGGAGTTTTCATTTTCTCTCCATGATCTGCATAGGTTTCCTCCCACAGTCCAAAAACATGCAGTAAGGCCTATTGGAAACATTAAATTGCCCCACAATGTGCGTGTGAGTGTGAGTGCCCCATGTTGATCTGGTGACATGTCTTAAACCCAGTGGGTGAGCACTGGGATAGGCTCCAGCACCTCTGAAACTCAGGAGAATAAGCGGCATAGAAGATTAATGAATGAATGTTTATTATGATGAACATGAATACACTAATGACTGCAAACTACGGTGTGATCTCCTGGCTTACCTGTATATGAAAGTGCTGAAGATGACAGTCCAAACAGCTGCAGGAACAGAAAATGAAGCCTGAAATATTTTATTGTATAAAAATTTAGCTTACACTGAGAGCCAAATTTATTTATAACCTAATGAACTTACAAGATTTGTTACTACATTTATTTCACTCCATAAATAGCTTTTATTTAACAGATTACCACAACAATATTAAAGCTAATTTTGGCTTGCACTCCATTTGCAGTGTTTTAGCACCAAGCTAGTGTCAGGTCCATGTTAAACATAAATATTTGAAACAGACAGTTGTGTTAGGATTCACTGTGACTCCGTTGTCAAAGACTGAACCTTAATGTAAGTCTATGGAGGAGCCTGGTAAAAAAAAGATTAATTATTTATTTCTCTTCATTGTTATGCCGCTGTTTTGCAGTTTATTAATTTCCAGTCTATACATTTCCTCAAATATATATATGTCAGGAATACACACTACACAGCCAAAGGTACATGGACGCCCTCCTAATTATTGTTTTCAGGTGTTTCAGCCACACTAACAGGTAGATTAATTCAAGCACATAGCCATGCAAGCTCCATGCTGTCAGTAGAACGGGTCATACTGATGAGCTCAGTGACTTTCAACATGGTGCTGTCATAATATACCACCTTTGCCACAAGTCAGTTGGTGAAATTTGTGTCCTGATAGATCTGCCCCTCTCAAGCATCTAGGAGCAAAAATATCTCAGACACAAAGCAGCAGGCCCAGTATGTAGTGCTTAGCCTCTGCTGCATCACTCACTTCACAGTTCCAACCTGCTTCTGGAAACAACATCAGTACTGTCATAGTCAGATCTGCCGGAGTCGTTAGCCACACTCTGTAAATGTTTACATTCCCTGTTTATGTACAAACGGATAGAATAAAACTAATTCCATCTCTATGCTTTCTTTCCGAGTATATAATCACCCACATGTCCGGCTGGACACTGAAGGACGACCGACAGCTGAGCCCTCCTGCTACCCACTTCAGACCAGCTGCCCATGCCCCAGCTGCCACCACCTGCCTGATATTCTCATGGACTCCTAGTTATTCCTAATACCAATATTACTGCTATTAATATTAGTTCCTCCCAAGGTTTCTTCCTCAGTTCTGAGGGAGTTTTTCCTTGCCACTGTTGCCCTTGGCTTGCCCACCGGGGGGTTTCTGTACATTCATACAGTCCTGTTGAAACTTTGTCTTTTCCGAAATTCTGTAAAGCTGCTTTGTGACCACATCCGTTGTAAAAAGCGCTATACAAATAAATTTGATTTGATTTGATACTGTGAAGAACTGTACGTATGGAGTTTTATGAAAAATGGTTTCCATGGCTGAGCAGCTTAACACAAGCCTAAAACCGCTATGGGCAATGCCAACAATGCCACTGGACTCTGAAGCAGAGGCTCATGCTTCACTCTCTGGCAGTCTGACAAATCTGAGTTTAGTGGATGCTACCTACTGGAATGCCTAGTGCTGTCAGTACGGTGTTTCATGGATTAGAGACAATAGACTGGTGCTGTATTTCAGAGTTTAGCCTCGACCATTTATTGCAGTGAAGGGTTTCCTTACTGCTACAGCTTACAAAGGCATTTAGGACAACTATATGCTGCCAACTTTGCAGGAACAGTGTGGGGAGCACCCTTTCCTGTTTCAGGATAACTGTACAGATATGTTTTGACAAGTTTGTTGGGGAAGAACTCAGTGGCCTGCACAGAGCCCTGACCAAACATTCTCTTTTTACCCACTGGGCACAAATTGCTCCAGACACGCTCCAAAGTGTTGTGAAAAACCTTCCCAGAGGATCTGTAAATTAAATTAAAAAATTTAATTAAGTGACCCTTATTGGTCTCACAATAGGGAAATTTCATCTCCGCATTTAAGCCATCCGTGAAGTGACACATCACATACACACTAGTTAGCACACACACACACACTAGAGGGCAGTGACCAGCCCTATTTGCAGCACCCAGGGAGCTTCCAGCCCACAACTGTCCACCACGCCCATATGAGTACAGTGAGATGTCCACTTTTGGAATAAAGTGTATGTGTATATATATATTTATATTATATATTATATATATTTTGGGGCTATATATAAAAATAACATCAACGATTAAATAAATAATGCTTGTTAGTGTATGATACGAAAGACCTCCATTAATGTTTGTATTCCTTAAACCATGGCGTTTTTAAATAGCTAAGTGGTATTTCATCACTTTTAGTCAGCTGTTGACTTCCAGCCAATAGTCCAGACGTCTGAGCTAATTATTTAGCTGGAGCAGGGGTGGGACACTGCGGTTCGGACTGGATTTCACAGGAAAGCAGATCTCCAGAACCAGAATCTGGTGAACGGTGAACTAAAATAAGAAACAGCAGGTGTTGGGGACATTGTGGCGCCATTACTTTTGTCTTAACCCCCTCTCTACATCCCCCGCCGCCTCCCCCCCCTCCCCCTCCCCCCCTCAAAAAACGGAACAGCGCATCGCCGTAACAGCCGGCAGCCGCAGTGAAGCAGCACAGGGGGTTAGTATCACTGCAGCAAGGACAACCGACCCTGAAGACAAAATGCGATTGATTTGGCAGTATTTTCTCCTTCTCTCCGCGTTTCTTCTGTCTGTGCTGTGTTCGAGGGAGGTTCCGAGACTAACCCTGCGGCAAGGTGAGACTGGCTTTAGGGAGGTCGAGCATCGCCTGAGTAGTTTTCACTGTTCTGAATTAGGCTAATTCTGAATAGGTTAAGTAGCTTCGTGCTGCTAGCACAGATGAAAACAGGACTACGTATTATTTAAAAGCAGATTAACTGTTCGGGAGCTTGCTCTGATAGGCTTAAAGATAGTAGTCCTGTTTTCATCCGTACCAGAGCTAACCGCTTGTAAGCGGAGCTAATCATTTTATTGACTTTTATTGTGGCGCAGGTACTTCAGACCACCGGCTTCCCTACCAAAGAAATTTTAACCACTCCGTCTTCTTCCTTCATGAAGAAACCCAGACCCTGTTCATTGGAGGATTAAATTGTGTATTACAAGTCAATTTAAACGACAGCCATGTTTTGGAGGTAATTATTTGATTAATGATGATGATAATGATGATTAAAGTCTCTGCTTGTCGAACAAAATGAGCTAAAAATCAGACAGACGTTTGTTTGTTTTAGTCGTGTACACAACATATCAGTACATAATAAGATGTGCTGTTGAGGAGTCATCTGAAGGTAAAGTACAAGCCTTTAAGAAGGCTTTTATAAATCAGATAAAACATGTAAAAGCATCTTTTTTTTCCCCAAATGTCTAAAACTTGGCACAAACAAATTTTCCAGTTTTGACAGAGTTTAAATGTCTTTTTTTAATTGAATACATCTAAAACAGCACATAACACTTAACAGGTGTCCACAACTCTTCCTGGTATTTTTCTGAAGGTTATTTCATTTTCCCACAGTAGTGCTTTTCTTAGTTACCTTGGCTCAGTTCAGGCGCTGAACTCAGTGATGATGTACTGACACCCACATCAGTTGAACAGTTATATAACTGTTGTGCTGCTGTTGGGTGTTACAGGATGTGTATGAAACAAAAGTTGCGTACATTACTGTTTAAAAGTTGGAATCACTGTTTTAATTAATATAAAATCATTTTGGCTGCAGATACTTGTATACAATGACTCTTATGAATACTTATCAAACAATTTCTTGTACAGTATTGTAGTGCATTCAAGAAAATTCTCAGGTTGATTCTGGCTTGTTGTTCTTCTGCTGTTATTCTCTGGGTTTATTCAGACAAAGACCCTTAATGTGAAGGCAGGACTAGTCCATTGTCTGTGTTTGTGCATTAGGATAGAAGGAACTGGATGTCAGCGGGACCTCAGAAGCAAGAGAGTGTGGATGTGAGCTTAGTGTAGAGCAAACTGTTAGCCTAAAGCCTTGCTTATTATAAGGCATGGCTGTAGCTGATCACAGCCATTTAATAAAGCATGATAACTTGTGCTACAGTATATTATCATTTCACAAATATTTGATGTATATGTTGAATAAAATATTTTTAAATACCTTCTGGCATCAGTCTTATAGTATTTTTACACTCGCACAATTGCAATTCTAGCAAAAAAAGGCACTATAAGTGATTCCAAACTTTTGAACTGTAGTGTACTAGTCTATGCATTACAAACAGAGCAATGCAGAAACTTGAAGCAAATGTGCTTTGAAACATGCCAGATATTAATTATTTGTTGTTATTGTTGTAGAACATCACTCTGATAGCTGACAGAGATCAAAGTTGTGATAAGGTATGTATGTAAACTGATTTCTTCCCTTTGATCATTTCTATATATTCCATATCATGAAGAGAGAAGGACTCTATAATGAGTATAGAGTATATGAGTATTATTCACTCATAATGTGCACTTGTGGGGCACCAATTGAGTGTACATTTCTCTGAATTTCAGTGTTCTTGTGAATATGCAGTCACTGTAATTGAGGAATTCCAGGACAGCATTTTGGTTTGTGGTACAAATGGAGAGCATCCAAAGTGTTGGAAGCTGGTAAGTTAAAACAGATTTGTCCTACATGTATAATTCATCTACATTCTTCAGTTGTCAAAACTAAATTCCTCTCTGTTCTCTGAAACAACTTTCTGTCCCGGTAGCACCCCAGGGATAGCAATCACTCCAGTGAGATAGAGGAATATATGGATGGCACCGGCATCTCTCCTCACACATCTTCACAGAACTCTGTATCTCTTGCAGTAGGTATGTGAGACTTCAGACAACTTAAAGCTCTGGCTAAAAACTGTCAATATGTCAAAATAAATGGCGCTTGAAGGCTATAGTGCAACAAAACCCTTCATACTCAGTTAGCAAGGACTTAGAAGTGACAAATGATTTATTTTTTTTTTTTATGAGGTTGCCATCCATTCTAAAAGTTTCACATGGTAGCTTATTCTCATTTTACAGGTGTCAGACATATAACTTCAAATCAATCATCTGCTTATAAGTGACGCAGAAGAGCAGTGTGTATATCATGCAGCAAATCGTCTGAAAAAAATCTCCATGTGTCAGTATTTCATGATGAATGTATCAAGAGAAATAGTCTAAAATTGCTAGGAAAAAAATCTTGTTACATCAACTTGCATTAAAAGACAAAGTGTTTTCCTTCTTCTTTAAAGTTGCTATTTGGGAGATTTTTTAGTTTAACAGCAAAACAGGGTCATAAATAGGCTGTTTTTGAAATGAGCTGGTTGCTGTGATAGCAGGGGTACGACTAGATACAGAGCTAGTAATTTCTACACCTAGGTAAAGTTTTCGTGTCTTCGTCTGAACTCTGTGGTACACCGCCACCCCCTCCCTGCCCGTCACTTGCGCATCTGGAATAGGTTGAAATTGATAGGGCACTCAAAGGTATTGGTTGTACTTTGCTTGTTGATTTCTTTGGCCAACTCTTAACTGACTTACTGCTGAGTTGTAAGAATCCAGTAAGGGGTGGTGGGCAGAAACATAGCAAATGACTGTGCAGAAAAACAAATGAAAGCTGAGTAGAACAGTCCACCAGGACACCTTTAACATGTTTTAGCTCAAAAAGGCAGTATACAACTAAAACTGTATGACGCTTGGTTGTGCAGGAAGCAGGAGTGACAGTTGTAAAGCTTTAATGCAAATCCGACTCCGTGTTTTTCCTGGTAGGTAACTTCAACTCTGGCTTTAGCTCAGCCTGGCTGTGAACTGCATGCTGAGAAAAATGCAGACTGCACCTTAATTACCCACTGACTCGCCAGGACTGACCCTGAGCTCTGCAGCGGCCTTTGACCACACCCCCACTACCACAGTGACCGTCCAAAATTGTGCTTTGAAGCATTAAGGATCCTTCATTAAGAACAAAGACTGACCTTATAACCAGTGCCTACGGTGTGCAGATATTGTTTTCTAACAGTGATTTACTGTGTGCACTTGTTGTCCAAGATGGAGACCTTTATGCTGCAGCTCCCCTGTACAGGGAGGGAACCTCGCTACAGTTTCGCAGAAAAGTTGGCAGTCAAACCAGTGTGTGGATGTATGACTCTTGGATTATGGGTGGGTTAAAAAATAGCACCATACACACACGCATTAAGCATTACTCTGCTTGTGAGGTCTGAAATTGGCTAAATACATAATAAGATATTAAATATGTACCAGCACAAGGACCTCATACAACATTTAGCTATATTTCTGAAGACAGACAGTTACTGACCACCTATTTATTTTAGTCATGTTTCCTCTTTCTGCCTCATCTAAACAATTATGCAGCTCTTGTTTTTCCATGACTCATGTGTTTTCTAAGCTAGCAAAGCCACTTGTTTCTATTGCAATAGCCAAAGGTCGCCCATTGAAACAAATGATGATATTGAACATGCATTTGTTTTAATAAAGTAATTACTCACTCTAGCTCTGTTTTCCCCTTCCAGAACCAACCTTTATTTCTGCATTCTTGGCCAGGAGACCTGAGGATCCAATGCATGAGAAGATTTATGTCCTCTTTCGAGAGAAAAACTCAGACAGCAGCCCAGAGGCTGACCCTTGGATCTCGAGAGTGGCCAGAGTATGCAAGGTGCAGTATACCACTGTTAGATATGGAGCACAATTAAGTTGACAGTTACTGTTTTATTCTATTCTGCAGTAGAATGTGGTTGACAGGTTGGTCTAAGCAATAAACCTTAGTTTTTTGGGCCTTCTGTATGGCTGTGTTCATCATGGTACAGAGAAATAATCTGTCATCTTCCCAGAATATAGGGTCTTCGTTCGAACAGGTCTTAGGTTCTCATTTCTATGCTTATAAAAACAGATTAGCTTGTCATCACAATATCTTTTAAGCACACCATGAAAACATTTAAGATCACCCTGCATCAGCCCAAAGTATAATCTTTGCACTTCCAACTGAAAGGGATACTTCATCAGTTCATCATTCTTTTTACGTTTTCAGTCATTAACTAATTTAGCATTCGAGATGTGGTAAACGTTTTCACAAGACACCGGTAATTTAAATAGTCTTTGAAGTGGTTTGGAACACATCTGTCCTGACTTTGACTTGAACATTAGAACCTTGATCTTTGTTTTCACAGATGCTTAGTTCTCATTATTTGTCTCTGCAGGTCGATAAGGGAGGATCCAAGAGCTTCTTCCAGAATATATGGACATCCTTCCTGAAGGCACGTCTTGTGTGTGGGATTCCTGGCGAGTCTCTGTACTTTAACCGTCTGCAAGATGTCTTTGTACTGCATTCGAAAGATTGGAGAGACTCACAGGTCTATGCACTCTTCTCAAGCAGCTGGTAAAATTCCTTTCCACAGATATGTCGTAGACTATTAGCAGCTGTTCCTTTGAATGTTATCCCTCTTGGAAATGCTGTTGTCTCAGTATTGTTCCTGCACCCTCACTCCTGTTCTAGGCTCTTTAATGTCCTCCTCTGTACACTAAAATTATCTTACAAAAGAATTACTGAATACCTTCTGGGACACTAGCTGAACGTTTTGTTCTGTTTAACTGAGGCAAAAGCCTCCTAAAAATATTAATACTGCCCAAATAACAGTTTATTTCAGAAGTGTTAAGAATTCAGTAAAAATATGGTGTTCAGTAAAAATGTTATTTATGCCTAAATAATATGTAACAGTAGCTAATGGATTTGAACTTTGTAAATGTCGCAGTAAATCCAGCTAAGTCTGGCAGGTTACCAAGGCTGCTACAAAAGTATCTGTCAGATGTGGCCTTGTTAAAGGTACAAGGAAATAGACCCTCAGGCTTCTTCCTCTTTCAGACAATGGCACTCTTAAGTTGTTTACACAAAGACTGAAAGACCTTTGCTGATAACCAAGTTTCTTACACACATACACTGAAATCCTGAGAAGTTATCAGGTTGATTTAGATGGTTTTTATTTGTCATTTGCATTTATTCTTTGTTATTGATCAGGTACTTGTGTTAATGATGTGCATCTTATAACTTGTGCCACAGGAACTCCACAGCTGTTTGCAAATACTCCTTATTTGAGCTTGATGCCATTTTTGAGAATTCTACCTTTAAAGACTACGAAGAAGAGATTCCCAGTCCAAGGCCAGGAACTGTAAGGAACTGCTCATGCCTTTCTTTTCATCTTCTTTTTAGTCACTTTGAACAGTCATACTCACTACAATAGGGGTTAATACAGCGAGCTATAATAGGCCATGGGATATTTATGTATCAGTGGCAGTTCCGCTGTGCATTATACTCTAGACCTACATTTGATTCCTGACCCAAGCAAGCTCACTATGCTGCACCAATATCAGTCCTTGGGTAAGTCTCCTAATGCTACATTTGCCTGCCTCTGTAACATTAAGAAAGTGGGATAAGTGCCAAAATAGAATAGAATCAGATGAATCATTATATTCCAAATCATGCCCCAGATTGAGGCTACAATGTTTCTATACCTATTGAGCAGATTGTTTCTGTTTCTGTGTGTATTTCCTTCTTTGTCATATTCTTTTTCCACTCTGTGAATGGACAGCATCATTTATAAGTACAATTTAGGACTGGAAGCCTTAATATTGCCCATACATTCCGCAGTAAGAAACAGTATGGAGAAGTTGAGTGATGACAATGAGAACAGCTTAATTCAAGCACAGCCTCTGCATTCAGAACGATATTGCATCATGCCTGTTAATTTTTATCCAAATGATTTCCTCAATCTCATTTTACTTAGACATAGAGGTGGTCTTTTCTTTGGTTTATTTAAGGTTGTATTTGCTTTGTATAGGCCTTTGTATTTGCTGTGCAGTGGTGTTTCTGATCTAAGGGAATAATTTGAACCAGCTGTGGAAGTCAGAAAGTGCATAGCTTAAGTTAACGTTACAAACCACCATATCAACATCACCCACATGTTCACAACCAAGCACATTTTTGCAAAAATATTTTGAAGAAATACTAGTTTGTTCCTCATTCGATGTTGTCTAAAAACGATTGGAGCACAGTGTGGAAATTAGCTAAATTGAGGTTTTTGACAGACTGCCTTTTTTTTTTTTCCTTCTTTTTTTCTGTGGAAATCCGTGACGTGACCAGACAGGTCTGAGAGAGTTGACGTAAAATGTAGTATTTTTATCCACTAAAGGGAACTAACCATTGTTCTGTATTTTTTATTTTTTATTATTTATTTTTTTTAAGTGTGTGAAGGACAGTAGGTCTCTGCCCACGGCTACTATCAACGTCATTAAAAATCATCCAGAGATGACTGACTGGGTTCGTCCCATACAGAAAGACTCTCCTTTTTACATCAGCAACAACAATTACACCAGAATAGTAGTGGACAGAGTGCAGGCTGCAGATGAAAAAATGTACAATGTGCTGCTGCTTGCCACAGGTATGTGCTCTTGTATTAGCTCTACATGGTGTTGTTCCAATGTGTGAAAATAATGACTGGTCCAAAGCCAGGAAAGAGATTTAAAAGCTGCATGAGGATCCTAACAGCAGCAGTCTAAACTTTTAGCAAATTTCTTTAGAAAGAAATAGATTTCCTGCCTGTGATGGACAAATGGACAGTGCAGTATTCTAGTCCAGACAAAACAAACACAATTATACAAATACGACAGTTTCACGCTGTCAGCAATAGAGATAATGTCATGGACCTTAGAGATATTATGGCAATGGTGACATGCTGTTTTACATTGTTGAAACTGATGTTACTGTCAAAAACTTGTGATTCTTGAAAAGACTTCTCAGACAAGCAGACTAAATAAAGTAGTGCACATTTCCTCTCAGCCTCGTTTTAGATAACAAAAACTCCAATTACAGGAAGCTCTAAGACTTCTGACACACTGATTAGCATCAGCTATGCCAGGCATTACAAACTAGGAACCTTTCAGGCCAAATTGCTGCAGGCATTAGTGCTCACACTCATCTAATATGCTGCCATTCTGATTGCATAATTTGTTTTTAATTTGTTAATTACTATGCTGGTAAGTGGAGGCCTGCACAGATTAAATAACATATTGCCCAGAATCAACAAGACATTGTTTGATACTTGAATGTTGAAAGTATTCCGTGTAGTCATGACTACTTTTTAGAGCTAGTAACTACTCTAACACAGAGCCAGAGAGGGACCTGTCTGTTTTTAATATTTGCCATGAAAGTGCTTTCATGCCTGTGCAATGGGAAAATTAAAAATCCTTGGGGTGGTTTACATTAACTGATAACATAGTTGATTATATTTATTGATGGGGCAGGTCTGTCATCAGTGCACCTATTGCCCGTATAAAACCTCATCAGTTACAGCGAGAAATGTGTACTTATTTTGTATTATTCATGTTATTGGAGAACTTGGGTGAAAATTGTGATGTGAGAAACACAAGTATATTTAAGCATGGGTCATTGTAGACTTCCTGCCTTCCTGCATTAAATGAAAGACATATGACTCTACTCTGGCTAGATATTTTAGACCTTAGGCTTTCTTAACAGCTTTAGTCATCTGTATGTGTATGTTTGTTCTGTGCAGACTCTGGTATGATTCATAAGATTTTGGAGGATGGCTCCAAAGCATTCATCATTTCTGAAACACGCCTATGCAGCAGCTCCGCTTCAGTGCAGACTATGAAGCTTAACTCTGAAAAGGTACAGTTAATTTTGCACAGTCTCTATTTATTTTAAAATGAGATATTAAGGGGAAAAGAGAAGACATCTCAGTCATGACATTCTACAAAAACAGAAGAGAAGTCACATTTCTCACATTAGACACACAGTAAGTCATTGTGTGAACATTTCTGACATTTTGGCACAATGGCCCTATTTTTGGTTTTGCTGTTGCTGTGGTTTAACAGTTAACCTTGCCTCTGTAACCTTGCCTTGCCTTTGATAATTGATCTTTGTATTTTAGACTAAAGACAGATTAAAGCCTACAGTCTGGCCAAAATATATTTTGACATCAACATTTTTTTAGTGTCCACCACAGAATATTAAAGTTGAAATTAAATAATGAATTAAGGGTATTGACAACTAAAATTGGATGAAGGAGAAATTACAACCAGATAAGCACTGATGATAGCAAGAAGCTGAAATGTTTGCTCAGTTTGTGTCTAGCCTTTTGTATTCTATTTAATGGATATATACATTTTTTGCTAGATTTGTCTGACCTTTCAGCAGTGTGCGGCCATGCTTGATAGCTGAGTTGGTTTGCTTTGGATCATGAGCAGTTTCTTTCCTTCTTCATACTCTTCTCTTTCCCATCATTACTGTGTGGTCTCTTGGTTGTTGACTTTGACACATGTATGCCTACCTTCTGTTTTGATTTTTCCAACTGTTGTGAAGGGGTTCTTCTTCACCAGTCTTCTGTCATCCACCACAGTCGTTATCTGTGGGTTTTCTGTGCCTTTTGGTGCTTCGGAGCTCAGCATTGTTCTTTTTAAGAAAATTGACCACACACAAGTTTTTGCCATCTCTCTGATGAGTTTGTTTTTATTTTTCAGCCTAATGGTAGCTTTCTTAACTGGCATTGACAACATTTTGGACTTTATAATGAGAACTAACAGCAAGTTTACACTTGTCACACAACTCTAGAGCTTTGGTCTGCTTGGTTGTAAGTGAAATAACACTGACATACATCTGGGAATAATGCACACTTGGCCATCGAACACCTGAGTGGCTGATTATCCAATTATTTTTGAGCCCCTAAAAATGGGGGACTATGTATGAATATAGTTGCAATTCCTGCACAGTTCAAATGATTTTGATGTAAATGCTCTTAAATTAATTTTGAATGTCTGAGTTCATATTCACATAATTTTAACTACAATATGCTGTGATGGAGAATAACTTTGATGTCCATATACACTATATTGCCAAAAGTATTCACTCTTCTGACTTCACACACACGCACGCGCACAAACTTGAGTGACATCGCATTCTTAATCCATAGGGTTTAATATGATGTCGGGTGTAACAGCTTCATCTAATTCATCATTGGGTTGAAGTCAGGACTCACTTGACTGCAGGGCAAGTTCTTCCACACCAAACTCACTCATGCGTGTCTTTATGGACCTTGCTTTGTGCACTGGTGCGCAGTCATATTGGAACAGGAAGGGGCCATCTCCAAACTGTTCCTACAAAGTTGGGAGCATGAAATTGTCCAAAAGCAATGGGGCCAAGCCCCTGAAAAACAACCTCACACCATAATCCCCTCTCCACCAAGCTTTACACTTGGCACAATGCAGTCAGACAAGTACCATTCTCCTGGCAACCGCCAAACAGAGAAGGTCGCCAGACAGAGAAGTGTGATTAGTCACTCCAGAGAACACGTCTCCACTGCTCTAGAGTCCAGTGGTGGTGCTTTACACCACTGCATTTGATGCTTTGCATTGTGCTTGGTGATGTAAGGCTTGGATGCAACTGCTCGGCCATGGAAACCCATTTCATGAAGCTCTACGCATTGTTCTTAAGCTAATCTGAAGGCCACATGAAGTTTGGAGGTCTGTAGTGATTGACTCTGCAGAAAGATGGTGATGTCTGCGCACTATGCGCCTCAGCATACACTGACCCCGCTCTGTCATTTCTCAGTGGCCTACCACTTCGTGGCTGAGTTGCTGTTTTTCCCAATCGCTTCCACTTTATAATACCACTGGCGATTGACTGTGGAATATTTAGTTGCACAGGTGGCATCCTATCACTGTGCCATGCCGGAATTCACTGAGTTCCTGAGAGTGACCCATTCTTTCACAAATGTTTGTAGAAGCAGTCTGCATGCCTGGGTGCTTGGTTTTATACACCTGTGGCCATGGAAATGATTGGAACACCTGAATTCAATTATTTGGATGGATGAGTGAATATTTCTGGCAATATAGTGTATTGATGCACCTGACTGTGTTTAATGCAATCATTTATAGAAGTGTAATGGCATTAATTGTAAGAGGTGGTGTATTCACTGTAGTCATTGATGAACTCCCCAGAGAAAGCTGTTTGTTGGATACCCTGGGCAGATGTCTGTATTAGATCTGCAGAAGTGCCAAGACTACAATGCCTCCTGTCAGGACTGTGTTCTAGCACGTGACCCATACTGCGCATGGACTGAAAATGGCTGCACATCACAAACCAAGTAGGTTTTCTCAACTTTGTCAACACTAACATCTATCCTACACCTAAATCAGAATTCTAAAATGGTACTGTACTATTTTAATTGCAGAGGGGGGACTCAGAATATTGCCACTGGTGAAACACACATATGCCATAACAATGCAGGTATGATGTTGCATGTTTTCCTTTTAATAAATGTAGTACAACATGCTTCATTATTTTGGTTTCTAT
Organism: Pygocentrus nattereri; assembly: GCF_015220715.1. Taxonomy (NCBI): domain Eukaryota; kingdom Metazoa; phylum Chordata; class Actinopteri; order Characiformes; family Serrasalmidae; genus Pygocentrus; species Pygocentrus nattereri. The sequence continues at coordinate 25,072,016 of NC_051221.1, read as the reverse complement.
TATTTAAATTAAATTATTATTTTCCTCTCCAGGGCCAAATAAAGTCATGAGAATCAAGCGAGATGTATCGTCTTCATCACCTGTTCCTCTAAAAATAGAACACACTGTTCCCATGGGCTTCCCGTACTATCTTTCCTGCCCCATCGAGTCCCACCATGCTACCTACTACTGGATGCATGGAAATCATTACAGCCCTTGCCAGCAGACACTATCTGACTGCCTCTATCTTATACCAGCTGTCAGTGAAGCAGATTATGGAGAATACACTTGTGAGTCCAGAGAGCGTGACTACACCAAAAAGGTTAAAAAATACAATCTGCGGGATCCTGAGTTGCACACTAGAAGCAGTGCCTTGAAAATAACAGCACAGAAGGAATCGGTATTGACTGTATCGTCTGCAGTTCTGTTTATAGTGCATAATCTAATCTAGAGAGCAGTATCTTTTTCAAGCTTCCTTGTTTTGTGTTCATACCAGTAATTAACATTGTGCGTCAAAGCTTGGCAGAGAACTGTGGGTGTACGTGTAATAGGGCAGGACCCAGACGGGATTGTTAAACTGTGGGCCTGGGTGTGAGGTAGATTTCTAAAATGCATTGTGTTCTAAAGTTAAATGCACTCCCTTCAGTGAGGCACCATTTGCTGTAATGTGACGCACCTTGTTGTTTCATGGTTCTCAAGCTTGATTCTGAGAGCACTGGGTAAGCTAAATTACCAAGGGCTGATATTTAAAACAATATGAGGCAAAATATAAGCAATCACAACAACAGTTAAGTTTACTAGCCTTATTGACAATTTTCACACATCTGAGGTTTTATCAAACAAAATGAACATTACATAAAAAGCTAGCCTGAAATATGCTTCTCAAGATGGCACTCCAAGCAGACTACTGAAGATACTAGCAGGAAGAGGTAATGAGATGGCTTTGTGAAAAGAAAACGTTTCAGATTCAGTAAGGTTTTAAATGGTAAGAAAGAAACGCATGCTGAGAGAAATCCAAAAAGAAATTGGAAAAAAATCTGGCTTGAGTATGAGGTGAAGGAGGGCATGAAGCCGAAGTCCAAATTCCATGTAAGTGATCCGCTGTCCCATACAGTTTCATCATATGATTTTCAATCTGCTGAAAGTATTGAAGTTAGCTAGAAAGACTGAGAGTAAAGTTAGGTTGTTTGGAATGTGAGATGAGCTGGACAACGAATCAAAGGGATAGGTTGTAAATGGTATGTGCTATTTGCTTAATGCAGGGGTATCAAATCTTATTCATGAAGGACCGCAAGGTTTTTATTTTACCAAAGCAGGAGTGCACAAGATTGGTTGTGTAAAGACAAATTAATTAAACAATTAATTGGAATCAAGTGGAATCAGGTGTGTTGCTGCTTGTTTGAGTGAAAACCTGCAGCCACAACCATGTGGATAAAATTGGATACTCCCAGTTAGTGTGTTGGCACGTCTAGTAAGATTGTTTCCTAGTTGAAACTCCAATTTAAAGGAATGTCTTAAATACTAGGTAAGTAAATAACGTGTGGGTTTATGCTCATAGTTGAATCACTTTTTGTGAGTGATTATGTAGGGCCATGTAGGTCATTCAGGGTGTGTAGCCAGCAAGCAGAAGTTTCATTTTGTCAGTGACTAGTGTGGGAAATGAATCTTTTGTTCCTTTGTCATTTGCCAATGCTGTTATTGAAGCAAACAATGAGCCTGTGAAGAATTTGGTACTGTTGTATGTGCAATATTAGCACAGCAAGAAAGCTTGAAGGATTGGCCAAGAGTCAAAAGAACATCCTCAAGAATCTCTCCCATGGCTGTCTAACTGAATTATGTTTTGTAAGTGGCCTCGTTCACTTCGTTTCCTCATTTCACACTTCATAGACTTGATGAATCATACATTTTTATTTTTTCAGCAAATACCAGCAAAATCTTTATTTATTTCAGTTGTTTAAAGTGCATCATCACTGTCCAAAAAGGGACAAATCAATATCTATTTGATTTTTCTATTAGTATTTTTTTTCTTTGCCATTCTGTTTGTTTGAAAATTTTGTGTGAATATTTTGTGAAGATCAATAGAAATGCTCCAAAATGAATGAATACAACTTTAAATTTAGCATATATTTTATATTTTACATACATGCTTTTTTTGGACAGCAACAGCTGTGTCTGCGTGGTTTCTATGTTGTTTTAAAGAATTACATCAAAGCACACTTCTACACAGGAAGTGACTGAAAGGCGTTGTTGCAGTCATGTTCTCCGTGGGGAGTGAGGTCCAAAGGACAGGGACTCCATTTGACAGATGGAGCAGAAAGAACAGGGTGTGTGTGTGTGTGTGTGTGTGTGTGTGTGTGTGTGTGTGTGTGTTTTTTTTTTTTTTTTTTTTTTTTTTTTTTTTTTTTTTTTTTTTTTTTTTTTTTTTTTTTTTTACTTTCAAGATGTGTATATTTTTATATTATTTAAATTTGCTTGTTAACAGTTTATTTTAAAAAGCTGAAATGTATTTATTTAATGGTTATATGTTTAATGGTTAATATTTATGTATTGTCACAATGTATTATGTTTATGTAGCAGTATTTTCTTACTAAATGCACCCTATTCAAATGGCCCAATATAAATAAAATAATAGTTCTAGATCTTTGGTCTCAATGTTCAGTAATTAAAAACATAAATGATCATGTAAACAAGAATCTTTCAAAATCATGCACTTTATGTAAGCCTGTAAATAAATGACTTCAGAAACACTCCACTGCTGGGTTACTAGTTTCAACTCGTGTTAGTTGAGAAGATGTTATTCTGCCTGCGGTACAGGAACACATTGTCTTTAAATTTTTAAGCATGTTCCATTACGTAATGGAAAACGACTTTGTGAAGTGATCAATTATTAAAAGAGGATAAAGGCAGATACAATGATTAGGTTTCAAAAGAAACAAGCCTTTTTATTGTGACTAGTGTTTCCTGATCATTTTAACAGCAGTACACCCTACACCTTCATGTGTTTGTTGTAATTTTGAACAAATGGCTTTCTTTGCTCTGACACCTTCTGTTTAAAATGTATATCATAGTTTGACAATACTCCTTAGTGGGAGTCAGCTCTCTAGCCATTTTATACTTTTATGTCAGTATGTTTTGATGAGCTTTTGGGATGGTTCAGTTAATGATGACAAATGGGAACACATGGAGCAGACTGTAAAGAAGAAGCCGTAACGATGGCATAAAGTGTTCACTATTGGGCAGATGCAGAACTGATTCCTGCTTCTACCGTTTAATGCTGCATTTCCCTTACTGTAGCATGTTGTGCCAGGGGTTTCAATGTCTATTAGCATAAATAAAGGCTTAGTCACTATCTCCTGGTTAATCATGAATAAATCAGAATAGATAGTCAGATAAGGCCTTAAGGAAGGCTATGAGTAACCACATTCTACTGTGACCTTGCTCTAGCTACTGACGCATTGGATAACTGGAAACTGGTCACATCTTCCCAAGACTCCTTACACAGTTGTCACCTGAAAACAAGAACCTTGGAATAATAGCTGGGAGGAAATTCAAAATGATTCATCATAAACATCCCTAAGAGTTATTCAGTAAAATAGGCTTCAGTGTCATTGAAGCCATCTGCATGTTTCCTTTTTTACACATTCACACGCACGTTCACGTTATCTTAGTCTCTTATCATCCTGGGTTATGAAAGGTGCTGGTATCGATCTCGGCAGTCACTGGGCAGAAGGCAGGAAACACTCTAGAAAGAGCATGTTCACATTTCAGGGCACAAATTTAAAAACAACACATGGATACAACCCTTGTAAAAAGCTGTGGGTGTTTGGTAATGTCTAGATAGTGGTCATAAAATTGTGTTTTATATATTGTCTAATTCTGTTTTAAATGTTTTCTGGAAAGTTGTTTTCCCACACATGCCAGGTGAGATTACACTTTCTTTGTTTCTTTGTTTTCAGTGACTCAAATATATCAATGAAAGAATATTTCAGTGAAGAGCCTGAACAGACAGATGCACTCTGTCACATGAATATGAAATATGAGACTTTTTGAAAACCCCACTCTTCATTTCTTGCTACCTCTGTGGTTAAAACCTCAAGCCTTTAGTTCAGGGAGGTCCAAACTTTTTTCAAAGAGGGCCAGACTGTACTGTGTCAAAATACCTGTGGACTGAGCTGTTTTCTAAATATCAGTACATAGAAACTGAGCTTTCTGTGAGCTACTGTGTTTCCTATCATTGCATATAAGATGCATGAGGCTTCTTTTATTGTTGGATTGTTCATTCAGAACAGTTTACTTGATGAAAAATGTACTTTAAACATTAATATATAAATATATATATATATATATATATATATATATATATATATATATATATATATATATATATATATAATGTACATACATATACACATCTTGCTTTTTTATGTGTTTTTTTTTTTTGAACAACCCATGCAGTATATCTAATTTGTAATTTCATTAGGCCTTGGCTCATGCCTAGTGACAAGGGAAGTAATGGGTTGCAAATAAGCCCAAAAAAGGCTGTACTGTCTGCATCCTCAGCAGAGGAGTCTTTAGGTCCAGGATGGTGCCTGCACACTCACTCTGAGCTCATTTCCAGTTACTGTCACCGCTTGAGCTTTCAGTCTAATTGGCTTGACTCTGCATAAGGCAATTTGTGGCAACAAGGGATTAAAGTGTTCTAATCACATTTCAAATGAGAAGTCTGTGACATGCAAGTGTAACAACTGAATAAAATGTTTATAGTTTTAATTTATTTGGCTAAAACAGCAAGTGTTTGACCTTTTGTGCTGACTCCATGCACTTCAGTAACACAGCAAACACTCACTCAAACATTTTGCCAGTTGTTATTCTCTCCTACCCATTTGCCACCATGGCTAGGATTACAGACAATCAGCTTACAGACTAGCTTTTTATTTTTATCCTGAACAGGTCAGGATCGATGTGAGGCATTACCAGTAATTGAATTTCTGAAGCACAGGATCTTGAGTGTTTTAGACTGCCATTTAGGTGTGGTGGGGGAGGGGTCAAATCTCAATGAGCAATTTCTGTTGTGTATCTCATACCTATTTATAAACACAACATAATCAGGGCCATTGTGCAGAGGGTGCTTTGTTTTAAAAGAATCCAAGCTAATGTGCCCCCACCCTTCCATGTCTAAAAAAAGCAAGTGAATATGTTTTGTGTAACTACTATTTGTTTAAGCATACTAGTAGGTACAGTAGGCTAGTAGATATGTCCATCACTGTTACATTTATCACTGTTAGATATACACACACCAAAAAAAGGGAACACTCATAACATCCTAGATCTGAATGAATGAAATATTCTCATTGAATACTTTGTTCTGTGCAAAGTTGAATGTGCTGACAACAAAAATCAATGAAAATCAAATTTATTAACCAATGAAGGCCTGGATTTGGAGTCGCACACAAAATTAAAGTGGAACACTACAGGCTGATCCAACTTTGATGCAATGTCCTTAAAACAAGTCAAAATGAGGCGCAGTACTGTGTGTGGCCTCCACGTGCCTGTATGACCTCCCTACAACGCCTGGTCATGCTCCTGATGAGGTGGCGTATGGTCTCCTGAGGGATCTCCTCCTGGACCTGGACTAAGGCATCCGCAAACTCCTGGACAGTCTGTGGTGCAACGTGGCGTTGGTTGGATGGAGCGAGACATGATGTCCCAGATGTGCTGAATCAGATTCAGGTCTGGGGAACGGGCGGGCCAGTCCATAGCTTCAATGCCTTCATCTTGCAAGAACTGCTGACACACTCCAGCCGCATGAGGTCTAGCATTGTCCTGCATTAGGAGGAACCCAGGGCCAACCGCACGAGCATATGGTCTCACAAGGGGTCTGAGGATCTCATCTCGGTACCTAATGGCAGTCAGGCTACCTCTGGCGAGCACATGGAGGCCTGTGCGGCCCTCCAAAGAAATGCCACCCCACACCATTACTGACCCACTGCCAAACCGGTCATGCTGAAGGATGTTGCAGGCAGCAGATCGCTCTCCACGGCATCTCCAGACTGTCACGTCTGTCACATGTGCTCAGTGTGAACCTGTTTTCATCTGTGAAGAGCACAGGGCACCAGTGGCGAATTTGCCAATCCTGGTGTTCTCTGGCAAATGCCAAGCGTCCTGCATGGTGTTGGGCTGTGAGCACAACCCCCATCTGTGGACATCAGTCCCTCATACCAACCTCATGTAGCGCCTCCAGCCTCTGGACACTACGCTGACAGACACAGCAAACCTTCTTGCCACAGCTCGCATTGATGTGCCATCCTGGATGAGCTGCACTACCTGAGCCACTTGTGTGGGTTGTAGAGTCCGTCTCATGCTACCACGAGTGTGAAAGCACCACCAACATTCAAAAGTAACCAAAACATCAGCCAGAAAGCAGAAAGGTACTGAGAAGTGGTCTGTGGTCCCCACCTGCAGAACCACACCTTTATTGAGTGTGTCTTGCTAATTGCCAATAATTTCCACTTGTTGTCTATTCCATTTGCACAACAGCATGTGAAATTGATTGTCAATCAGTGTTGTCACTTCTTAAGTGGACAGTTTGATTTCACAGAAGTTTGATTTACTTGGAGTTATATTGTGTTGTTTAAGTGTTCCCTTTATTTTTTTGAGCAGTATATATATATATATATATATATATATATATATATATATATATATTGTGGACAAAACCAGTCCTGCGTGTTCGTTGATGCAAAATAAATGAGACGAGTAGATCAGACTGAAGTGAAACAAACGGTTTTATTACAGAATTCTGGAGAGGTTACAAACAGAGAACATGCATCATGTATCTCCCAAGTAAGCTCTGACCCCTTCTCATCTGACTCCCTTTTTACCCAAGATATCAGTAGATTCCATCAAACCTCCTGTGTGTGCGTTAGCCCAGCTCACCAATCTATACCATAAAAGTTTAAGGATGCGCTCGAGATGTGAGCGCGTCTGCAAGGTCAGCTTAAGGTATTCCCTGTGTTTATCAACTCCCCCCATTTTCCAGACAATGGCTCTGCTTATCTGACCTGATGAACCACATGTGTGGTGTGCTAATCCCAGGGTCTACTACTATCAGCTTCGAGGTATTACCTGTTATCTGACATCCTTGTGTATTCCACCATTAGTCAGCACACAGCCTTATGTGCTGACTCTTAGCTCTTAGAATTGTACAATATAACCATTAAGCTTTCAATGCTAGACATAAGCTTTCTTTAATACATCTTAAAAGAGTAATATGAATCATATATATATATATATATATATATATATATATATATATATATATATACATGAGGGAGAGAGAGAGACTTAGGCACTTAGGGAAATGAAATACATCCTGCTTTTAAATGTTTATGTACTGATTGCACAGAATGTATTGAATCATAATAGAGAAGTTAGAAAGCTTTTCAAGAGTAGATGTTACTTGTCATAAAGTGTAGTAAAAAAAGGATCTAATATTTTACAGGGGTTTACAGTGATCACATATGCTGTAAAATTGGCTCCACTTTGTTGCCACTGACCACAAAGACGTATTCAGTCCTTGTGAGCCCACACACAGGATGAGGTTTTATACCAGCAAAGCATTGAAAAAAGGTTTCATTAATCCAAGCTTACTAAACTTAAGTGCACATTACTGACACTAGGTGGTTAAAAGCATGAACAGCAGCTGTGGATCTATTTTGTCCTGGGCAGGGGTGTTTTAGGATAAAAGTTACATTACAAAACATGTTTGCTCCCCAGTATGCAAAGTCCAGAATACAGTCCAGCATAAACTAAACTGCAAAAACAGCACATTGTCTGAATTGTCACTGTGATGTCATGAAAAACAAACTCCAAAATATTGACATCTATCTGCCTGGTCAACCAACACCCATTCACCCTGAAGTTATAAGGAGTGTTCTTGGCCTGGATGGCTTTTTGAAAGAAGCAGGGCTGATATACATAAATCAGTCCTAAAGGGACATTAACAAATGAAATCCTGTTTAATTATAAGTGATAAATAGAGGTTTGGAAATGGTGATGTAACTGTTTTTGGAAACTAAAACCACACAAACACACACACACAAACCCACATTAAAAAGTAAATAAATATAAATATATAAGCCAAATAAACAATAGATCATTAAAGAAAAATGTATGGACCTTTAAAATAATCTAATCTAATCTAAAATAAAAATATTCTTGCAGCAATCACAAAATGAGAAATATTAGATCAACTAGATTAAAGAAGATTTCACTTACCAAGAAATAGTTTTTGCAGTGTAGACAGTTGTGTCACTTGGAAGCCTTCGCCTCAAATTTAAAAGTGTGCATCCAGAGGGCCCAGAGTCCCAGAATCACTAAATCCACCCTTGACTGGATGTTGAGTTAACCACGCCATGTTTATTTCAGCTCACCTGAATTCCAGCCCTTCCAAAGTTAACACCCCTGCAAAGGGCACCCAGGAGATTCAGATATGTGTAAAAATGCATTTAATTTACCAGTGGCAGATTAAGTACAAAAATCATGTACTTGGGTTAAAGTAGAGATACCCAAGGTAAAATACTACTCCAGTAAAAGTAGAAGTTCCTCCCTTTAGACCTCCTCTTGAGTAAAAGTACAAAAGTATTTGCATTCAAATGTACTTAAGAATTCAAAGTAAAAGTACTGAAAGATTAATTATGGCTTTAATGACCTATTACTGCTTTTGTAACAAGACTCTTGCTTCATTAACTGGTTTTAGGTGAAAATACTCCAATGTCTCTCTGGGTAAACCAGTCTTTTAATAGAATGTCATTAATTAGTGATGCTGATGTCTATTAAAATGATCATAAGCACAAAACACAGAAAGTAAACAATTTCCATTAGGTAGAACTGAGTGGCCATGAAATAACTTTTTGCAATCAAGCAAAGTTTCAGTTTAAGATTTATTTGCAACTTAGTTAAAAGTTTAAATTTAATAAAAAACTTTAAACACAAATTCACAAATGAATTCTCCTTTACTGTATTCCATCTGTAGGTCTCTGTTCATGTTCATAAACTAGCCAAAACAAATTTGAATGAAATAGTGTTTGTATAAACTCAGAAAATCGACAAAGAAAAAGACTGCATATTTGTACATATTTCTATATTGTGGTCTATTTACACAAAGTTAGGTTAGTCCATCATTTATGTTGAATAGACTCTCATATTATGTTTTTATACACACATAAGCCAAAAGGAACAACAGATTTTGTATAATGTAGTGGATATTTGACTTTGAAATATAATGGAGTGAAAGTAAAAAGTCACCCAAAATGGATATTACTTCAGTAAAGTATAGATACACAAAAACAAATTACATTTACTTTGTTACTGTCCACCACTGTTGTTTACTACTTTAAGTTCTCTTTAAGTTGCACTATGCTTGTAATCTGAAATGAGCCACTATAGCTAGTTCAGCAGTTCTTTCCCCTGAGGCCTGTAAAGCCACCTTCATGGATTCTCCTCAGTGATTAAAAAATACTTAAAACAGATGCTCCTTGTGATCGTAGTTGGTATAATATGCTTATTGTTCGCCTAGTAGCTTTTGCTTTTTCATACATTACACATGCATAACACTTCACATAACAAGTTGTTTCAATAAACACAAACAGTATAAAATTCTGTATGTGTTGTTAGTTAAACATAACTATATTACTATTTATACCTGTCCCAGAGAGAAGACAATCATGAAGAAAAAGAAAATTCCACAGCTTTGACTAGCAGCTGCACAGACTGTGTTATAGAGCTACACTGTAAATGCATGTTCTTATTCAGTTTATCTGTATTCAGTCATTTTGGCTGGCTAGGTATACTGATGTTTTTAATCATATTAATTATTGTTACCTTTGCAAGGGCTGTTGGACACAGTTATTTCAATATTGAGCATTGACAGATGTGGCAATACTGTTACGATTCATAATCTACATAAAACACACAAACAGAAAAGATGCATGGAAACACTGACGTGTTAAGTCCCCACTAACCACACATTTTACCCCGACAATGACCTCTCCATACGCGAACACCAAAACCCCATGACACAGAACATTGCAAAAAGGGCCATAAAATAGGATCAAAAGCTTAGTGAGGTCCATTTTGCAGAAATGTGACCTACATCTCATAGCAGATAAACTAAGTGTGGTATATAAGTATTACACTAACCATAAGTTAAGTTTATTTAAAGAATCATTTGATTATATATTTATTTGCTCATTTTCAGTTAAAAATATGTGTTGAAGTCTGCATTAAATGTGATAGTTTTATATTTATTTTATTTCATTTATCTCTTTCTCTCTCTCTTTCTCACTTTGCGTGTTGTTCTGCATTTCTGTCCTCACTGATTACTGAAAAAGCACACATCAAAACTAGCAGGAAAGGTACATACAGTTCATGAGGCAAATTACAGCGTAATGTATCTGCTGACTTCTTAATAATGTTAGCAACATGATGCTAGAGTATATAATCTTAATGAATTAACTGTGCTCATAAACTCTCAGCTGGTTACATTTTTAGCTCAGTGATGTTATATATTAGTCTATGTTAGCCTAGCCCTTAGCTTGTATGCTTTATACCTAAATGGAGTGAGCACTTCAGTCTATGACTGAGTTGAGAGCCACTGGATAGTTTCGTTGCTTTGCTCCACACTGAATCTCAAAAAATTCCCAAACTTTCAAGGACCTTGGTGTCCCAATGCTAGTTACGAACATGACAGGCACTGATTACTGAAATGGTTGTGTATAGCAGCAGCTGCTGAGTAGTTATTGGAGGGTGGAGGAAAATAAGGCAGAGCTATCAGATTTTGTTTGGCCATAATACAGTGACAGCGCTCATAGGAAACAATCAAGTTTCCTATCATAAAAAATTACACATAATAAATATTCTGTCCTCATTTGGGTGGGCCTTTGACACTGTGGCGGAACCATAGAAGACTGTATTGTCTTAATGGTGCTGTTCTACCAAGGTCTGGACCTCAGTGTCCTCATAGCTAGATGATCATAAATAACACATATCGCTAACAAACGATGACATAAACAACACAGTCCCTTTTGGCTTCCGCACATGAGCCTTTACGTGGACATGCCTCGAGAGGCTCTGGAGCCAGCGCCAACCAGTAGTAGTTCAATATAATATGTTTCCAGCAAACTGATGCATAATTAAACTATTACAGCAGGTATGCAACTGTTAGCACTTCTGTCTTTTAGCGCAGTAGGTCTATTAGCATTGCAGATCTGTTAGCAACATTAGCTTGTGAGTGTCGTCTGGTTAATGGTTTCCATATTCCACTGAGCAACTAGCATATTCCAGTTCCACTCATGTAATTTGCTTTTTAGCAACTGCTAGCTACTCAGCAAACTGATCCTAAATCTTCTTCATTCTATGAAACAGTTCCAACAGTGCAACTATGTAACACTTTACAGCACACCAGCCACCCAGGACAGGAATGAAATGCTCTTGACCAGTATCTAGAGCTGTAGGCCCACTGCAATTCATTTTTGAGTAGTCAAGACCTTTTAATCAAGGAATGGGTGAATGGATGAATGAAAGGATGAATGGATTAACGAATGGATGAATGAATGAATTAATTAATTAATGGTCGCCACCCGGCTCATTTGCATAACGTTCTTCCAGAATGAGAGAGCAGAGTGATGAGGTGCATCTGCGGTCTTATGTGTCTATTATGTGTGTATACTGTCTCCAGCTTCACTATAGTCCAGCATGACACCTTCTCTTTGATGCAAATTACCAAACACAAAGGAAACAAGGAAAAAAGGGGAAAAGGCAAATAATTTAATACAACGTCATCATTCACATTATGTTAACCTGAGCGCAGACAGCTTAAAACACTTTCTCGCTTCCCTGCTGTCTATAGTTTTTGGTGGGAATCTCATCAGTGTGGTTAATAGACCACTGTTGTTATGCCCATATTAGGAACTCTGGGTCTATGCATCATTTCTCTATGGGCAGAATCAATAGGGTTTTCGAAAAATCATCTCTATCACACTCTGTGTTAAATACAAATGTTCAGAACCCGATACGTTTTGTGCTGTAAACATTCTTCTCTCGAATACCAATGGATCCTTTGAATTACATGGTCATAAAGAGCTATAATACTAATATTGAATATAAAATACAACAGCAATGTTAAAATATTTTATGATATCCAGTGTTTAGGAAATTATTGTATTCTTTAACATAAAAAAAGAATTTATAAACTATGATTTCACTCAAATGCTCCAGATCATCCCATTCATGTTGGACTCACTTGGGAGCACCCTCTAGCATTTGAGAAAACCAGAAGACAATGCAGAGTGATAATTCTCATCTCTACAAGTTCTCTGCTCTGACGAGCTGTGCTAACTTATCGAAACGTTCTACACATACTACCATAGCACATAATTACAGGTATACCCGTAAAATAAAACTTCTGGGTGGGATATTTTGATAGGCTAAAACTCCTTATCAAAAATACTACCCGTGTTAAAACTATGAGGCTGAATTTAGCTTCTTTTTTTCGCAGCTTCTTGTTTGAATATTCCCGTTCCACCTTAAATGGTGTTGCGGCTGTGAGTAGCTATTGCAGACACTAGCAAACTACATAAAATACTGATCTTCTAGTTCGGTGAAACAGCAAAGATAAGTTAATGTTACTCAGTTGTTGAGCGTGTGAGTGAATGTATCAGTCTGTCTGTCTGCCCTGTGATGGACTGGTGACCTGTCCAGGGTCTTCCATATGGATCACCCATATCCTCTCTTTATAGACAACTTTTTTTCTAGTTATTAATTTTTAACATTTTTTTTATATTTTTAAATTACACTAATATCACTGTTAACCCTCTTTATCTGATTCCTCTCTGTAAGTAGTGACCAGATTAAAAAAGTAAGACAATAAATTGTCTAAATAGTAGTTATCATGTGAAAAACTATACCCCATCTTTGTTGTGTAGAAATGAAGGCAGTGTGTATTTTTTTCTTTTTTTCTACATCTTGGACGAGTGCTTTTAACGTCTGGTTTCTGGGACATGTAGTCTTGACTAAATTGAAGGTTCAGTGGTTAATCTGCACTAGAACTATTTTTTACACCCAAGATTAGTCTAATCTAGGTCTGAGAAACCAGCCCACAATGTCGTCACTGGTTAATGGCTGTATGGGAACTTTGATTCAAGTCTTTGATGCTGATCATGGGTCAAAAGTGACCTGTCTGAATTTTTATTTTCTTTATCTTTGGAATAAATTTATTTCATCAATTTCATTCATAACTCGTTTTTATATTGCTTCATTTCTAATGCACAACATGGGCCAATAAGGACCCGTATTTATCTCCTATATTGTTTCCTGCGTGACTGAGTATTTCTTTGCTATATGTTTTGAAATCTGTTTATTTCATTGTTTAATATTCCAGGTATTCATGAACTATTTCGTTCCATTATCACAAATTATTGTTTTTATTCTTCTTTTCTTATATTATATAAATATAATTTTTGTATTACTACATCAAGTTTACATACATGGGTCTGAAATGACCCACACATGCAAGTGTGATTAAAAAAACATACAAAATAATGCATTCAATACTTAAAACATGTTTATTTGTCACTTTATCACATGTAACGTCCACATGTCACTGATTGCCGATAACACTGATACTGAATGTGAAAATGATTGCATACCATAAAATTATAGTAATTATAACTGATGAAATAAAATCACATGACTGTAGCACAAGTTGCCATCTCAGTGCTCACATTCCTCTCAAATGACAACTACATGTTTGTGCTCCTTGCACACAGACCTGGTGCACTGAGTACACCAGCTACTGTGCTCTTCCTCTTCACTTTGCCTTCTCGTCCGATGTCTTGCTGTAGCTGGCTGGTGACTGGGTTTGGTTTGAGCACTGTGGGGACTCTTCAGTAGAACTCACTTCACATATCACCTGCCACAAAGCCATCTAAACGAGGGGATGCATAGTTCAGAATTTGGGCTCAGTGGCAACATGACCAAGGTGAGCTATGTGCCATTGGAGGGAAACCATACATGATGACAACAGTGTGAAGAGAAAAGCAGAAGTGATCCAGTATTATAAGGAGTATCTAGATAATGTACATTAGAGGAATTCTCTGCATTATTAGTGATCCCTTCTATTTGTTGTTTGGTGAATATGACTATGTATCCTTTTTACCTCTCTTAGTCTAGTCCACACTGTGAGGAATTACAATACTGTGAAGGTACATTAACAAATTGTCCAAAATAATCATGTTTCATGTGAACAATGATGTAAAGTTCTCAGTGTAGAGAAATAAAGGTACTGTCTTCCTCTTTTTGTCTATATGTTGGATGATTGAATTCAGTGACCGTCCACAATGACTCGTCAGCTCTATTAGCATCAGATGACTCCGTTCCGATCTTTTCTTACGACAGATGCACGTCACAGTCACCGGTATTCGATTCGCGAGTCTGCTCTCAGTGACGTCTGCACTGATTCACAACGGCGTCTTTCCTTGGGGAAACGTTCCGTTAGAAACTTGAACGTCTTCGGTTTAACCGTCGCTCACTAGTAACAGTTTTCAGTCGGGTTTGGTGAGTAACGCTACTGCTAGAAGTTGTGCTTATAAAAATAGTACATACAACATTTAGATATCCGTATGAGCAACAGTGCCTAAATATGTGCGCGTCTTGTCTGTAGAGCTATCGTTAACATTTAAGCCCACCTGCGACGGTTCATTGTCGATGTAAGGCTAGCCTAGCAAACTTAGTTAGCTTAGCTGTTGCAGCCTCTGTGGACATATGTAAACAGCTAGTTAGCTAAAGTTAACAGCCCAAATTTTGCTGTTTTTATATAGATAACCAGTTAGTGTTAACTTCTTAGTACACACGGTCGGTAGTTGACACTTTGATGTATGCAAATCTCCAAGTAATTTCCTTGACTAAGTTAGTGACCTGATCAGCTAATGTCTAAGCAAACTAGTTACATCTTTTAACTAAGTTTTGTGAACTAATGCAGTGAAACTGATTATCTATATGCTATGGGTTAGTAAGCTGATCTTGTCACCACACTGCTTGCCAGCCTCTTTTAAGACAACTAGTTAGCTAGCTAGCATAGACTGGCTGATAAACCATTACTATTTAATTTTGCTGCCTCAGCATTGCAAGCTCATACAAATTGGTGCCTTTTTGTATGAGAATTTAAAGCAAAGCTTTGATTAGTACCCTGATAGCACACATACATCTCCAATACGTCTGGAAAAGGTCGTAACATCTTAAATGCGTCTGTTCCATTTGGATTGATCTTACATTGGTCTTATTATCATCGTGCTGCAGATGTCTGCGCATATACAGTGTTTTTTTTACGTCTGCTCCATTTGGGTTGATCTTACATTGGTCTTATTATCATCGTGCTGCAGATGTCTGCGCATATACAGTGTTTTTTTTACGTCTGCACCTGATCTGCAAGTTGACAGCTCAGATTCAGTGACTAACGTTCATATGATCGCGCCACGCAAGAAGTGGACAGCGAGTTTCGTATTGCAGCAGCGAAACACCACGACGGAAGGCAGTTAATACTATAAACCCTTCATTAACTCTCACTTCAGACAGAGCCACAGTGCCCTGTCCAGTATCACCAGTTCATACAAGTGACATCAGGGAAGTCTGAAACACTTAGCAATGACGACATAACTGTTCATTAAACAGAAATTACGTTACGTTACCTACATTGTTGAGTCAGAAACACACATATAGGCTGTAGTTTTTGCAAAAGCCAAACTTAATTATACATAGATATGACCATATGCAGACATTCTCCATTCTCAAGCATATCTAAACAGCACTAGCTAAATAAAGCTGTCTGTAGAATTGAGCACATACAACAATACAGATTTCTTTCATGTTAACACTAAAAATATTTGCAGGTTTTACCTCTGCTAAGAAGTCTTCACATAACTGGACAGAATTTAAATATTTAATCTACTCAAGATAGTAAATCCTGGAGGCAACAGGACTTAACCAAGCAAAGTCCATGGCTGTTGTCCTTGCCTAATTATACATGGGGTCATACACTGAAGTTCCAAGCCCTAGAAATAGGCAATTAGCAAAAACGTCATTATTTACATATACAATTAGTTATTACAAAAATCACAACAAACACATGGATAAGCCAGCAAAAAAGAAGACTGTACCTGGTGTCTGAAGACCTGATGGACCAATGTTCAACACCACGGAATGAAAATGAAACAAGAACTTTCAAGGTAAGCATATTTATTTCATTGCAAATAGTAACAGAAGCAGCATAGTCGAATGTCTCCAGATAGGTTGTACCCTTCTTTGCTCATGTGTTCTAAGTGTCTTCAGAAATGCACAAACATTTAAAGTTCAGCAACAATCAAAGTAATCAGACAACACTGGACCAAGCTGTAAACAAGGTGTGCATTAAAGTAGAGCACTAGCAGTTGTTTTGTACTACCATGTAAAATTGCCTGTAATAATAGCACATGGAGCACAGGTACAGATCAAAATTAGGTTAAAAGCTCCAATTCCAGTCACGTCAGGAACCTTCAAGATGACACCAACTCCCGTCATGGCTGCTATAGGCAACATGTATGATGTCTGCAGTCACCTATAAACAGAAACAAAACAACAAAAAAAAGTTAATTGTAGAAATGATGTTCTACTATAAGTATTAGAAGCCTCCTTATTGAACTGTGCAGAGTGTATACTGCTGCAGCAAAATGGCATGCCACTGAACTGATATCGCTTCTGATTTGTTTGATTTGTTGTATGGAACAGAAGTTGTTTACGCCCATTTAAAATAACTTAATGAGAAGATGTTACAGATAGTGACATCGTTTCCCCCCTCATCAGCAACAACACCTGGTGCTTGATAAAAGTCTCTTATAGTTTCTCCATTAAACTGACTTTAAATGACTGCACACAACGTAAACGTCAGTCATTTTGAGAAAGTGAGATAGAGCGCCCTATGTGGAAAATCACTTCCTGCCCCCCATCCTCAATTCACACCACAGCAACACAGTTACATCATGTCATTTGCAAACAACCTATACAGACCTTGTGCACAGGTGCAGACATCAATGTTGATTTTGCCAGCTGTGCTGACAGAAAACATCATTAATCTGGCAGTTTTTATCATATCTCACATTTTAGAAATATTTGCATTCGAGTCAGATAGTATTAAAAGAAATGAAACAAATAACATAAACAAATAAATAAAACATTGTAAAAGCCAGACATTGACAACATGTTTTCTTCCAGAACGCCCAGCAAAATCGAACACAGTTGTTTCTGCAGTCAAGCACAAGATCTGTATTTCCATCTACAGGTAGAATAAGCAACCAAAATATCAAATTCTATTGATTTAAATCAATCAAAACAAATGACAAATTGAGTTTTTGGTAGAGAACGAAAAATCAATCGCCTATGTATCAGTATCTGCTGATTTCCAGTGCAAAGACGTGATCAAATGATGCTCATACATAGCCGATTGATCCTTCTATTTCTGGCAAATAACCACTTTTTTGCCATTTTTGACTGATCTAAAACAGTAGATTTGTGCTCAGATGGGCTGAGAACATATACACCAAAACCCTTTCAGATTTATGTATAGACGCACCTTGCATATATGTGCCTAGAAGTCATGAACCGACATTTCTCTTCTGCTGAAGTGAGCTCCTTTCATTTGAAGGATGATTGTATTTACTGACAGAAAGACCTCACAAGCAACTTCTGAAAGAGACTGAATATCTTAATTTCCACAACCATAACCAAGTTCTGTAAACAGAAAGGAGAAATTGCACACATGATTGTTCAAGCATTAGAAAACATGACATCTGCTAATCACATAAGTGAGCTGTTGACACCACTTTACCCGAACACAAACATGACGCTATAAAGTGAAGACAAGAAGTCGCTCAGGAAGATGAACAGATCTGAAAAAGGCTTTAATCAGGAAAACTAGCTATATTTTTTCATTATTAAACTTTAACAGTATTATATAACACCACTACTGCCAAAACTACCAAAAAAATTTAGATTTGTTTAAGGTTGGTCTGTTTTAGATCAGTTCAGTGCACAGCATAGCCAAGCTAGCATCCATGCTGGAGAACGACTCCCACCCCATGCATAAGACTCTGGCAGCACTGGGCTGCTCCTTTAGCGACAGGCTGCTTCACCCCAACTGTGTGAAGGAACGGCATCACAGGTCCTTCCTTCCTGCTGTTAGACTCTACAACCAGCACTGCTCCCAGCAGACCACACACACACACACACACACACACACACACACACACACACACACACACACACACACTTAAACTCTACACATTTAGTGGAAAGTTTCTTCAATGTAACATAATGTGCAATATTTTCCCATTTCCCCATGTGCAATTAAGAGTTGCAATTATCTGTAAAGAACTTGCAATTATCTGTAAATATATTATTTACTTTATTATTTTACATTGTCCTGTTAATCTATCTATTTTTTGTACTGAGTGCCTTGCTATCCCTTTGCTGCTGTAACACTGAATTTCCCCACTCTGGGACTAAAATAGATTATCTTACCTCATCATTGTTGGCAACATATAGCATATAAAGGCAAAGTCTATTCCTCGTTGGATTCTTCAAGTTGCACTAAAAAGTGAAATGATAATAGGTCTATATAGGTAATGTATTACCCAATGGAGCCCAGTAGTTACTGTCCCAGTCCTGTGACACTCACAGCCCCCATATTTTTACGCTTTCCTGTGTTTTATGTCAACACTTACCTATTAAACAGTCTTAGAGTTATCTGATAGTGCGTTTAAGCGCGAAACACTAATGTGCGCGAGACTGTTGGGATCTTCGAGGCGAATTTAAAAAGCTAGCGCGAGCTAACCACTTAACGGACGCTCAACGGTTTGTGAGCTATAGCCGATGACCCCGCTCTTCCACTACCTTTTTTCAAGCCAATTTATTGTATATAGTTGTTGCTTCTTGTGTTTGTAAGTAGTCATTTTTGAGACATTTTTAATTTCCAATACATTTTACTTGAGTACTCCTGTTCGCCGTTTACTAAAGTAAGTAACTTTGCTAACTGGCTAACATTTACTATGAGTGGCCACCTTTCCTGAGGTAGCTTCGCTTTTTAGGAGCAGTTTTTTTATATTCATAGCTAGAAACGTGTCAACTCATGCTAGCAAATACAATTCTGTTATTAATTTAGCACTACGTCAGTCTCGCGCTATATTATTATCAAATTTTAACGACTTACGTGAATTCCATCCATTTCTCACCGGCTGCAGCTGAACCACACTCGCGTTTAGTTCTGTGTGGGAAGTCACACCTCTTCACGTAACGCGTGTGAGAGACGTATACTTCACCCAGTTAAATAAAAGAGGGCGGTGGCCGACGAAGGTGGTTGCAGGTTTTCATTCTAAAGCAGCCTGAGCACATCTGGCTTTACTTGTTTAGCCATTGGATGCATAAGTGGGTCTAAAATGACCTGGTTTAGTCATTATTTGCATTATCTTTTAAACAAAATCTTATAATGTAATATTTTATAAAACATGTTTTTGATGGCATGTAATTTTAAAGTATTAGTTTTGTAATTTAAAATGCTAGTTTTGTATTACTACCATTACACTCACAATGGTTGTTGACATTTTGATATTGCTCTGTGCAATTCATCATATTGTTTTTAATGATAAACAGGTTCACATTTTCCAAATTTTAAAAATGTGAATGTGTTAAAAATGTTTTTAACAGGTTACTGAAAAAAATGCAAGCGTGAAAAAATTCCTTTATTAACCAATAAATACAAATAAATCATATTGTCTGGATAAATGTTTACACTTTGTTAAAATGTCAAAAAGAGAAGAGTCCAAATGCTCAAACATCAAAGGGTAATCAGTGGTGTCAGTTTTCAAACAGTTAATCTGATGTGCTCTGGCTTGTCTGGAATGAAATTCAGCAGGAAACCTGGCCTGTTGTGAATAAGTTTGGACAGCCCTGAATAAAAATATGCAGGCTCTTTCCACTATGAAAAAACTATATATTAAAAAGTATGGTAAAGTTGGACACTCAGTGGATAGGTAACATTATCTCATTAAGAGGTTTCTTATTAAACAAACAAAAATAATCAAACCTACACTTTTCTCACATCTGAGATAACAGAAAAACTGAGTGAAATATATATTTACCTTTACTGAATGTAAACAGTGTGCTTCATAGACAAAGTCAGGAAATTTGTAAACTGACATTTCAACACGCAGGATACAGATTATGGAAAACTTTCAAGTGTTCTCTGAGTGATGCAACAAAAGAACCACTTTTGGTTCATGTTGGCAACAAAATATTCACTTACACTGCAACAAATTTACATTTTTTTTCTAAATGCATCAGTTCTGCACAGGTTTCGAATAACTAGTGGGGGTTTAATGAACTATTATACAATTATAGTTAATGAACTATTATATATTTAATCTTAATATTTAATCACAACTTCATCTGCATTGCTGCTCATGTATCCACAATAATTAGCAGCAATGCAGATGACCTATAACAATTCAGAAAGTTGTATAAAGATTAAATATATAATGATTCATTAACTAGAATGACATTAAATCTTGAGGCAGACAAACTGATATGACAAACTGTTTGATCATATACTTCTATCTCTCCCATAAATATTCTGGATCCCTCTCAAAATAAAGCTATAAACAAGCTTATCACAACTAGCATATGACAAGTGACTCCAAACATTTCATGGTATAGTGACTAACAGTGTTCAGGATGAAGATCAAGATGCATAAAACTTAAGTTTCTTTTTTCAAAGTTAAAGTAATCACCAAGTCTAACATGGAAAGATGATTAACTACAAGTCCCAAATTACGTTTATCTAACACGCAATAATTGTCTCTTTTTGTGCAGGTTGACTTGCAAGACAGGTGCAGCCTTCATCCAAAAAAAAGGTATGACTTGAAGATACAAAAGTTCCTTTAAATGGCTTTGACAAAACAGATTGAATATGACAATGTTTTGTATGTTCTGTTTTATTGTGTAGTATGTCTTGCAGAAAACCATCTTATTGGACAATTAAACGAAGAGCAAAAGAATGGGTTGATAGAGACATAGAGTCAATTCAGGCAACAGGGTGGGGGCAGAGCCCAAATCTAGAAAAAGAAAACAATACAATAGGTGAAGATGGCGATGATGACAACATAGAATTCATGGACTGCCAAAGTACTGTGTGTGACAGTGACTTTGGTTCCTGTACTAATGATTTGCCTGAATTTAATTCTGGATCTGACTCTGAAACAGAGTGCAACTCTTTACAGGATGAACTTGCGAAATGGGCGGCTGAGCACCACATTACGCACAATGCCGTAAATGCCCTGCTAGCTGTCCTTGGCAAGCATCACCCAACTTTACCTAGAGATGCTAGGACACTGTTAGGTACAGTGAGGTCAAGTGAATTTGCAATTCAGGAGAAAGCCGGTGGTCAGTACTGCTACTTTGGTGTGCTTCACTCAATAATGCACATTCTACAAAAAAACAAGAGTTTATTGATCAGTAACAAACATTTGAAACTTCAAATCAACATTGATGGGCTGCCACTTTTCAAAAGTTCACCAACACAACTATGGCCTATTCTTGGAACTGTTGTAAACTTACCACACCATGAGCCAGTCACAATTGGACTGTTCTGTGGTGCAAGAAAGCCTGATTCAGCAAGTGAGTTTCTTGATGACCTCGTATCAGAGATAGTTGAGCTGGAAGATGGTTTTGACTTTGAGGGAATCAGGCTACGCTTAAAGGTCTCCTCTGTGGTTTGCGATGCACCGGCACGTGCTTTTGTTAAGTGTGTAAAAGGTCACACAGGGTACCATGGATGTGAGAAATGCACACAGGACGGAGTTTACATGGACAACAGAATGACATATCCAAGAACGGATATGCCACTCAGACCCGATGAAAGTTTCAAAAATAAGACAGATTCAGATCACCACCTTGGCATTTCACCTTTAGAAAGAACATCTTCGGGAATGGTCTCTGGGTTCCCTCTTGATTATATGTACCTTGTGTGTCTAGGTGTCATGCGGCGACTTCTTCACCTGTGGCTGAAATTAGGTCCTCTCAGTTGTAGGCTGCCTGGGTTTCAGCAAAATCTATTAACAGTGCGACTGCTGGGTGCTCAGAGCTGCATGCCTGTGGAGTTTGCACGTAAACCAAGGTCTCTCAGAGAAATTGACAGATGGAAAGCCACAGAATTTAGGCAATTTTTATTGTACACGGGCCCTGTCCTGCTCAAAGATGTACTGCACACCGCAGTGTATGAAATTTTTCTGCTTTTGTTTGTGGGAATTTTCATACTCAGCAATAATAGCGTGATCGAGGACTACCTGGGCTATGCCAATGACATATTGGGTCTTTTTGTGTCTCATTTTGGAGAGCTGTATGGCCCTAAATTTGTCTCCTACAATGTTCACAATTTAGTGCATCTTGCACAAGATGTAAAAAACCATGGTGCTCTCGACAGCTTCAGTGCTTTCCAATATGAAAACCACCTGAACAAAATTAAAAAGCTCATTAGGAAACCTAGCTGCCCTCTGAGTCAGATTGTAAAGAGACTATCAGAGAAGCCATGGAGTGACAGCATGGAGAAAAAGACAAGTGTGTCAAAAGAACATACTTCTGGTCCTCTTTCACCACCTTTCTGTGGTGCAACACAGTACAAAGAGCTGGCAACCTCACTCTTCACTGTCAAACTTGACCAAGCCAACAGTCATCTTTATTTGGGGGGGAAAGTTGTCAAGGTTAAAAATATTGTGTCTTACAGGAATGAAGTATATGTTGCATACAGTACATTTGAGCAGCATGAACCATTCTTTCAATATCCACTGTCATCATCGACAATTGGCATACATTTGGTCCACGGACTTACAAGAACGATAAACTACTGCAAAGTAAACCAAATAGAGGGGAATGCCTTTGTTATTCCATACAAAGACAAATTTGTGTCAATTCCACTTTTGCATACAAAACAGCAGTAAATCACCATTCAGAACTTGGAATCATATGTTATATATATTTTTAAAGTTATTTGTAGATGTAGATGTACTGCAAGTTATACATCAAAAGGTACTGATATGTTCAATAGTATTTTGTGATCAACAAGAATTTACTAGATCATAAATCTAATTTTCTTATTACCTGATTTTATGCTGCAAGATCTTAATGAAAAATGGATGTTATAGATAATCATCATCATCATCATCATTGTTCATCATTGTTCTTGATACAGTTTTCTTTTCACCAAACAATCTACATGTACAATTATTTCTATGATAATTTTATTGATTTAATAATTTTTTCCTACAATGAAATTGTTTTTATGAAAACATTGATTTCAAGTTTTGAAATGGCTGTCCAGATGGAAAATTATTTATTTAGGCATTAAATAACTAAAAATGTTTCTGACAGAACACATTTCATTTTGGGGGTCTGGTTTCACAATACAGCTCACAATGTACCTCATAGTGGAATTTGTCAACGAGGGGCAAACTGGACCAGTGGCAAAGTCCTGGTACATGGATGGGTTCTCCTGGTGGCCTCCCTATAAAGATCAAAGCCGGCTTTTAAAAAGTGTTAAAAAAGCTGAGGTCCCCCATCCAGATAAAGGGTGGAAAAAGCACAGTGTGCGAATCCTTTATGAATCAGGTAATAAAGACATGCATATTTTAACATAGTACAGAACAAAGTATTATTATGTCCTCACCATAGCATGATCGATGGTTCTTTTTCATGGCCGTCATTCTTTCCCCCCAGAATCATTTGATAACGTTGTTTCTAAATGGAAAAAGTCATGCTACACGTCAGATCTGAACTCTGACACAGAGATTCTAGGAAAGAGAGTCAGCAAGTAAGCTGTGCATTCTGTACAATTAGTGTTTTAGAACAATTCTGTGATAGAACCCATTATTAACATACTTTTACTTGTAGAAGAAAAGTATACTCTTCATCGGAGGAAGATGAATTGCCACCGGTGAAAAAAAAAATTCCCACTGCCCCAAGACCCCCAGCCCCACCACAGACTTGTAGACAGCCTGGACCTGGAACACATAATGGTATTGCATTTAACTTCACAATAAGGATGCTACCATAATGGTTTATTACTATACGTTTACAGTACTGTGCTAAAGTCAGAAATCACATTTTATTTATCATAACATTAAGTGCAAGTTTTCCACCCTTACCTTTGTTACAGCTGTAATTCTTTTCAGTTTTTCTGCAGAGAGGTTTTCCATAACTACAAAGTTCAGTCTTTGAAGTTGGAGCATTTTCTGCTTCTCACTATCCAAGACATCCCAATGACATTCAAAAACGTTAAGGACTCTTAATATCCTGAATAAAGGATATGCTGAAATATCTGAAAAATCAAGAACTTGCAAAAAAATGGTCTCTGACATTTACACAGTCTTCTGTATCTCTGTGAAATATTTAAGTGTAAAGCCACAAATATAAAGTGTATTATGCTACAATAGTTAAACCAGCATAATGTCCCTTAATAATATTGTCCCATATGATACCTATTCCTTACTTATATTTTTTTGCATTCTCAGCATTGTCCAGCAGCTTCCAGTCGGGAGCAAGAGCAGAGCAAGAGTGGTGCAACAAACCATCAGATGTTCAAGGTATAATGCCTGAAACATTTCCAAGGGGTGGATAAATGAATACTATAGCATTCTGATCTCGGTCTTGCATCTGTAGCACACTGCCAATTGCCATGAACAAAAATTTAAACGATTTCCTGTAATTATAAAAAAAGCATTTATTAAATCCAAGTACAATCCTTGGATAATCAAGTTATTAAAAGAAAGTACAGGAAAGCAGATAAAAACTACTTCGAACGTTACTACTTAGTAGCCCAACAGTAATACAATGTATGCCTCTTTAAACAACTAATATTCTCAAACAATGGCAATTTATAGTATGGCAGTTAACTTACCTTGACTTGTTTCATCTTTAGCCCAGGACAACCAGCAGGGAGAGAATATTTATACAGATCTGTCAAAAATGCAAGGTAATACCAATCATTAAGTAATATAAAAAGACTGAGATAATCAATATTAATCTGTATCTGTATGGAGTGTAGTCACAAAAATATTACTAACAATATATTTTAAAATTATATTTAGGAAGGCCATTTTCTCCATGGGAACACTCAGGCCATCATATGTCACAGAGTAAGTTTCATAAAATGTTACAAAGGAACTGCCTTTGTCTAAATGTGTTTCAAAAGTTGTTGTCATTGTTCCTTTCCATTTCATGTTCTCTCTCTCTCTCTCTATCTATAACCCTTATTCCCTTTTTATCTGTCTACCTACCGACCGACCTATCTATAACTCCATCTACCTACAGCTCTAGCTATAACCCTTATTCCCTAACTACCTACCTACCCATCTATAACTATCTATCTACCTATCCATCTACCTACAGCCCTCTATCTATAACCCTTATTCCCTATCTACCTAACGACCTATCTATAAATCTCTATCTACAGCTCTAGCTATAACCCTTATTCCCTAGCTATCTACCTACATATCTGTAACTCTAACTTATCTAACTATTCATCTACCTACATCGCTATCTATCTCTCTATCTATAACCATTGTGTCCTGTCTAAGTAATCTTTAACTTTGTCTTTTTTTATTTATATGCACATCTAGTTTAAACACAATCACAAACAAATCAGCCGCATTCTACATCCACTTAAGAGATTGAAAGACGTAGGCTGGAATTGTGGTAAAAAAGGGCCTATTATGAAAATAATTTTAATGGCAATTCTTGTCAGATTTCTAGAATGTATGATTAGTAGTAACAGCAATTTTGTTCCAACAGCCCCTGCCATACAACAAGAGTCTTCTGAGTGGTCAATATCTAACCAGACCCCATGTAAGTTTGATTACTTTACTGAGCAGCCCTGAACAATGATTATAATCAAATATGTGAAATCAAGTTTGTTTCTGCATTTGATTCTGAAATTTCCTTGCAGATAGCTTTCAGGATACAAGACAAAGCCAACAGGTTCTACCTCATGGTAAGTCCAATGTGAGATATACATTCACGGTGAGTTCAATTAAGACATTTAATAATAGCAATGGGTTTCAGGTTTGTAATGTGTACAAATGTTCAGGGACACGTTTAGATCTGTTCAGATTAGATTTTTTTTTTAATCGGGGACGACGGTAAAAATCTTTTTACACGTCCTCAGTGGCAAAACTCTCACACCTAGACAGCAGTAAAATGACTCAACAAAAAAGCAAAGTTCTAATACTGTGTCCAATTTCACAGTTGTCATTTGTATTTTACTTTTTTTTTTTTAGATTGTATTGTATTTTTCGCCCTTCGGCTGAAAAAAACTCAATTAGACGTTTCCTATAACCATTTAGCCATCTGTTTTTTCAAAGACATTTCTTTAGTTTTATTTGTTTAGTTATATGGCCTTCATCTTAATATTGTTACAATGAATATCAAATGTTAATTATGTTAACAAGACAATGGTTTTCATAGGGTGTCCTAATTTTTCACATTACTGTAAAACAGTCTAGAACATAGAACACAAAACAGTCAAAATATAACAAAAAAAGTATACTATCCAAAACATTTACAGATGTTATCCATAGTCAGCTCATTTCTTACAAGCTAAGAATACACAGAGCAAAGTCCTGTTTTCTAGGCAGTGACTATTCCTTTAAATTTCCGTGTTAACAGCACCTACAACACAACAATGGCAAACAGGGTGGAACATGCCCAATACATGGCCATCTCAGGAAACAAGACAAGGCCAGGATGTTCTTTCTCATACAAATGGTGAGTTTACCTTAAACCTTACAAGCCATATACACCCATGCACCTCCTTGTATCTATACTTATTGTCTATTTTATCAGCTCCATTTTGGAGCACGCTGTAGTTTGTGCCGTGGTGGTGGTGTGTTAGTGTGTTGTGCTGGTATGTGCAGATGATACACAGCAGTGCTTTTTGAGTTTTTAAACACTGTGTCTCACTGTCCACTCTATTGGACAGTCCTACCTTGTAGATGTAAAGTTAGAGAGGATAATTCATCTGTCACTGCACAGTTTGTGTTGGTCATCCTCTAGTTCTTCATCAGCAGTCAGAAGATGGTGCCCACAGGATGCTGTTGTCTGGATAGTTTTGGTTGGTGGACGATTCTCAGTCCAGCAGTGATACTTAGGTTTTAAACTCCAGCACCACCTCTCTGTCTGATCAACTGACACCAGCACAGCACATATAACACACCATCACCACCAGGTTAGTGTCACTGCAGTGCTGAGAATGATCCACTGCCCAAATAATACCTGCTCTGTGGTGGCCCTGTGGAGATCCTGACAATTAATGAACAGGGCAATAAAGTATACATAAAAACAGATGGACTACAGTCTGTAATTGTAGAACTACAAAGTTTTTCCAAATGGCAAATGGAGCTGAATAACAGACAACGAGTGTAGATGCAAGGAGATGTACCTAATGAAGTGGCTGTTGGGTGTATAGACATTTGTCAGTATGTATAAATAAACACTCATATTTACAATCACTTCTTAGATCACTAAAATGAACATGTTTATTTAAATCTTGTACTGTAAACAGCACCCACTGCACAACAGGGACCTTCAAGGCGGTTCATCAATAATCAGTGCACACGTAAGTTTGGTCTTTAAGACAAAGTAGTTTTAAAAATTGCTTACAATGAATAAAAGGATAATTTCTATCTTAACATTCTATCTTTTGCAGCTGTAGACAGAACAGTGTTAGAGGCACTGAGAGAGATGGACCTGAAGATTACTTACCTCACATCACTTGTTGAGTCTTTTGTGGGTGGCCGCCGAATTTTGCCCCCACAACAGGTCCAAGATGAGGAGGAAATGAATATTTTCCCCCTAAATTCAATGGAGACCCTAGAAGATTTAGAGAAGAGGCTGTTGAACAATGGACTGAAGCAGAGGATGGTAAGTTCATTTATAGATTTCCCATTAAATCAAATCTAGCTACCACCAACTCTCTATCTCTCGAGCTATCTCTCGAGCTATCTCTCTATGCGTATCTATAACCCTTATTCCCTTATCTATCTATCTATCTATCTATCTATCTATCTATCTATCTATCTATCTATCTATCTATCTATAACCCTTATTCCCTTATCTATCTATCTATAACCCTTATTCCCTTATCTATCTATCTATAACCCTTATTCCCTTATCTATCTATCTATCTATCTATCTATCTATCTATCTATCTATCTATCTATCTATCTATCTATCTATCTATCTATCTATCTATAACCCTTATTCCCTTATCTATCTATCTATCTATCTATCTATCTATCTATCTATCTATCTATCTATCTATCTATCTATCTATCTATCTATCTATCTATCTATAACCCTTATTCCCTTATCTATCTATCTATCTATCTATCTATCTATCTATCTATCTATCTATCTATCTATCTATCTATCTATCTATCTATCTATAACCCTTATTCCCTTATCTATCTATCTATCTATAACCCTTATTCCCTTATCTATCTATCTATCTATCTATCTATCTATCTATCTATCTATCTATCTATCTATCTATCTATCTATCTATCTATAACCCTTATTCCCTTATCTATCTATCTATCTATCTATCTATAACCCTTATTCCCTTATCTATCTATCTATCTATAACCCTTATTCCCTTATCTATCTATCTATCTATAACCCTTATTCCCTTATCTATCTATCTATCTATCTATCTATCTATCTATCTATCTATCTATCTATCTATCTATCTATCTATCTATCTATCTATCTATCTATCTATCTATCTATCTATAACCCTTATTCCCTTATCTATCTATCTATCTATAACCCTTATTCCCTTATCTATCTATCTATCTATAACCCTTATTCCCTTATCTATCTATCTATCTATAACCCTTATTCCCTTATCTATCTATAACCCTTATTCCCTTATCTATCTATCTATCTATCTATAACCCTTATTCCCTTATCTATCTATCTATCTATAACCCTTATTCCCTTATCTATCTATCTATCTATCTATAACCCTTATTCCCTTATCTATCTATCTATCTATCTATCTATCTATCTATCTATCTATCTATCTATCTATCTATCTATCTATCTATCTATCTATCTATCTATCTATCTATCTATCTATAACCCTTATTCCCTTATCTATCTATCTATCTATAACCCTTATTCCCTTATCTATCTATCTATCTATAACCCTTATTCCCTTATCTATCTATCTATCTATAACCCTTATTCCCTTATCTATCTATCTATAACCCTTATTCCCTTATCTATCTATCTATAACCCTTATTCCCTTATCTATCTATCTATAACCCTTATTCCCTTATCTATCTATCTATCTATAACCCTTATTCCCTTATCTATCTATCTATCTATAACCCTTATTCCCTTATCTATCTATCTATAACCCTTATTCCCTTATCTATCTATCTATCTATAACCCTTATTCCCTTATCTATCTATCTATAACCCTTATTCCCTTATCTATCTATCTATCTATAACCCTTATTCCCTTATCTATCTATCTATAACCCTTATTCCCTTATCTATCTATCTATCTATAACCCTTATTCCCTTATCTATCTATCTATAACCCTTATTCCCTTATCTATCTATCTATAACCCTTATTCCCTTATCTATCTATCTATCTATAACCCTTATTCCCTTATCTATCTATCTATCTATCTATAACCCTTATTCCCTTATCTATCTATCTATAACCCTTATTCCCTTATCTATCTATCTATCTATCTATAACCCTTATTCCCTTATCTATCTATCTATAACCCTTATTCCCTTATCTATCTATCTATAACCCTTATTCCCTTATCTATCTATCTATCTATAACCCTTATTCCCTTATCTATCTATCTATAACCCTTATTCCCTTATCTATCTATCTATAACCCTTATTCCCTTATCTATCTATCTATCTATAACCCTTATTCCCTTATCTATCTATCTATAACCCTTATTCCCTTATCTATCTATCTATCTATAACCCTTATTCCCTTATCTATCTATCTATAACCCTTATTCCCTTATCTATCTATCTATCTATAACCCTTATTCCCTTATCTATCTATCTATAACCCTTATTCCCTTATCTATCTATCGATCTATAACCCTTATTCCCTTATCTATCTATCTATAACCCTTATCCCCTTATCTATCTATCTATAACCCTTATTCCCTTATCTATCTATCTATAACCCTTATTCCCTTATCTATCTATCTATAACCCTTATTCCCTTATCTATCTATCTATAACCCTTATTCCCTTATCTATCTATCTATAACCCTTATTCCCTTATCTATCTATCTATCTATAACCCTTATTCCCTTATCTATCTATCTATCTATAACCCTTATTCCCTTATCTATCTATCTATAACCCTTATTCCCTTATCTATCTATCTATAACCCTTATTCCCTTATCTATCTATCTATAACCCTTATTCCCTTATCTATCTATCTATAACCCTTATTCCCTTATCTATCTATCTATCTATCTATCTATCTATCTATCTATCTATCTATCTATCTATCTATCTATCTATCTATCTATATCTCTGCAAAGATGGGCAGAGGTTCACCAATCTGTGAATATTGCATCTAAAAATTTTCTTAAAAGAAGTGCAATTATTTTAGCCATGACTGTATACAGCTTTATATTATTAGTCAAAAACTTTCTAATCAATTACTTTAGGTCAATACAATAAATAAGATATGAACTATTTAAAACAAGAACCGTAATTACAAAATGCAAAACAGAATGTACATTTCCTAGGACACATGTTATGAAGGTGCAGTTGGTACAGTGAGACTGCTGTTTATCCATTTCTGTTCTTATTGTGTATTATTTCAGACCAACACGCTCTCACTAAGTGGAGGCCACACAATGAAAAAGACAATATGGCGGATTGCCAGCAAGGTCTTCACCCCCAACCTGGCAAAAAGCCTTAACTGGTGTGGCAGGGGAGACAAGCGAGGTTTAAAGCAGACAGCCTGTGGACAGCTTATTATTGGTGAGTATATTAGAACCACTTACATGTTACATTATTTGCTGTAACATAAAGAATAGGTGTCATGCAACAAAACCACACCCAAATTCATCAGAATTTAAATTAGGCCATTATCAAACGAAATACTACACCATTATGTACTAAATTACATATACCTTATGATAGATCTACAGCAGGGGTGTCCAAAGTGTGGCCCGCAGACAGATGTTTATTGGCCACTGTATCGTAAGAATACATTATTGTTGCAATTTTTGCTGTAATTACAGTCAAATTAATTTAATTAGTTAAATAATTGTTAATTATTCTGTACATTTGTGTTTAAATATTTTGAATACAATGTTATATAATGTATGAATAATACTTTTGGAAAGGAGACCGGTCCTTAGGTGTTTTGATATTGTCCAATCTGGCCCCCTTTGAAAAAAGTTTGGGCACCCCTGATCTACAGTGTTTAGCTCGGTCAAACTGAGGAGGCCAGGGGTTAGACAGTGCAACATGTTGGTTTATGACTTGTCTTTCAATGAGGAAAATAACTATTAAGAACATTTTACCTCAACTTACCCAAACAGCTACACTGCTTCGAGAAATGACATAAGCTAGTGCAAATGCAGCAGCCACCTCAGGGATGGCTAGCACGTGGTAATGATAGCCAAGTTCACTAGCTTAAGTTATTTGACAAAATAAGTTACCTCGATGCACCTGTGAACTTTAACTTTAAATATGCCACAAATCTAGTACCTATAACAGGATAAACACATACATCACTGATAACCTAGTTAATTTAATATGTGAACTTGAACTTACCTTTCTCCGACGGACCTTCGGAAAGCTGCTTTCTTCTTGAGCGCTTCTTCTAAATTAGGTCAGAGACGTTCATCTATCACGTGCGCCCCTCGTCATCTATACTGGACGCTTATTGGTCATGTGGTTTTCACGTGTTTTTAAAGTGCAGATATTGCCATTCTTACTTTAATTAGGACAGTTTTCGACGAAATGACGCTAAATAACAACACCTTTGTATATATTGGAAAATACTAGTCCCCCCTCCAATTAATTACTATGCCTGTAGCGTAATACCTTAAAAACCTGGCCTAATAACAGATACGTTAGATTACTTATTTCTTACAGGCAGTTCCATTTATTCAGTGTAATACAGCTGATAAATGTATAGTCCTTATGCCTCTTTAATAAGAATAGTAATAATATTCTACATTTTGACACACAGCTGCCGCAGTGAAGAACCCAGCGCTACCAGCTCCCACGGAAGCAGAGGCTGAAAAATGCCTAAAGGATTACCTCCGCCTGGCACCAGCAAGACGCTAAACTTTTATTTTGTTAATTCCACATGTTTGTTCCATTCTTTATTCTATTGTTGATTTTCTGTTAAATAAACATGTTAAAGGAAAATTCCCTTTCACTTAATTTTGTTTTGGGGTAATAATATTAATAATAATATAAATTAATCACATAAAATTATATAGCATAATTTCTATACATCATTTTTCCAGTGTAGATTTCTGTTTGAGTCTTTAGGCTTCTTAATGGCTCATACGATCTCTCTGCTTGTATATTTTATATCTTTAACTCAGGGAGGAAGAAGAATATAAAATCTAGCTTTGAATGTAATTTATGTAAGAAGGTTTGATTCTAAATGTCACACATTCAGTTACGCTCAGATGCTGCATTTTAGGTATACTGTACATATCAGTCTGCAATGCAGCGTATGAACGTCATTTTGGCATCCAAACCCGATGTTTAAAAGATGTACTGCAGATGAATAAACGCTCTAGTAAATGGTCTAGGAGAGATCTCAGAAGCGTCTCCGAGACGCAGGCGTGATTATGACGCAGCCAGATAGGTCTGGAATGCAGCAGCTGAAGGTCTTTCACGATCCACCAGAGACGTATCAGAGACGTATTGCCGATGAGCACACGCTCTATTAAATACGTATTCCAGACGAACTGTGTTACATCCAAAAGACGTCTCTGAGATGTATATGTGCTATCAGGGTAGTTAACATGACCATGTTCAATTTGGCCATGGATAAGACAAGAGACAGTCTGGGATTCCTTCTAACATTAAACTATCATCAGAAACAGTAATTTGACATAACTCAGTAATTTTAATATATGTTTTTTTCACCCATTCATTGCAGAGAGTTGCAGGGCAAAATAATCATTATATCATCTACATCCGGTGGTTTTGGATAGCACATAAAGTGGTTTTATTTGTGTTGTAGACATTGCGATCTTTGGTTCCTATCATCTGCACTGTAGAAGGAAAAAAAAATCAATGTTGTTCCTAATCTCTGGACTGAAGCAGTTCACGTCATGCCACTGAGTAATGAAGGCATTTGAAAAAATCAGTGGAGTGTTCCTTGAGGGCTGGTTTGAGTTGTTGACTGAATAGGCAGTTGTCTAGGGCCTGTACATTGTTGTGGTTGTCCACAATATTGCACCCTTGGTTGTCACTGGGCAGAGAAAAAGTGTTATTAGTTCAAGGTAGGCCCCACCCACTTAACGTGTGACGAAGTCAGATAGGTCCACATTGAACAAGGCTGCAGTGTCCCCCAAAGTTGTGTGCAAATTTTCTGTCTAACCTTATTGTTGTTTTATGGTACAGCCACATTATCAATATATGACTGGTGCCCTATTGTAGATCTACTATGGTTGCTCTAGAGTCTCATCTCTACTAAAATGTGAACAAGGTACCATTTTTAGCTCAAGCTAATGTCACTGTCAGTTTTAGTGTCTAGTGGCTCAAATACCATATTCTATCATCAAAGTGGTTTAACTTTGTTACTTTGTTTTTTATTCATATTTAGATAATGTGTTACAGAAATTATGTGTATTTTAACTGATATTCCATATTCTCTCTTAATTAACAATGTTAGGAGGGCCTGGGTTCGATTCCCTGGGCGGGCGACCAGGGTCTTCTCTGTGTGGAGTTTGCATGTTCTCCCCGTGTCAGCGTGGGTTTCCTCCGGGTTCTCCGGTTTCCTCCCACAGTCCAAAGACATGCAGTCAGGCCAATTGGACATGCTAAATTGCCCGTAGTTGTGAGTGAGTGAGTGACTGTCTGTGTTTGTCTGTCTGCCCTGCGAAGGACTGGCGACCTGTCCAGAGTCCGGAGGCAGGATACACTCCGAAGACTGCTGGGAAAGGCTCCAGCACCCCCCCGCGACCCTGACGGAGAAGCGGCTTAGAAAGTGGATGGATGGATGGATGGATGGATGGATGGATGGATATATTTCTAAATGACTATATATATTTTTTTTATATATGTGACTATATGTACAAGACACTAATACCACTTTTTGTCTCCCTCTTAATCCACACTGTGAGGAACTACAAATCATTAAAGTAAGTAAAGAAACTACCTAACAAGCATATTTTGCTTGAAAAATGATATGCAGTTCTCATTGTAGAGGAATTAATATAGTGTTTTCTTCTTTTTGTCTACATGTTTGATGAGTGTATCGGATGACTGTCCACACTGCCTAGTAAGTGTAAATCACACTTTTAGCCGAAGCTAATATCACTACCCGTTTTAATGTCCAGTGACTTATTCTGTCATGACAATATTCTATCATCGGAGTGGTCTGACATAGTTTGTTTTTCTTTTTCATTTCTATTTAATTAACGTGTTATGGAAATTATTTGTAATTTAACTGATCTCCATATTCTCTCTTTATTAACAAACGATCTTATAATTATGAAGCTAATTTTTCCTTTGTTTATATTTCTATGTATGTATAGAATGTATGACTGTAATTTCTTTTACCTCCCTCCTCATCTTCACACTGTGAGGAGTAATGAAATTGAAAAGGTAAACATGTTTTATTTATTTAGTTTCTCTTTCACCAAACACACAAATACAGTCTGTGTCATCATATATTTCTCTATTTACGTGCATACATCTGAGTGATGGAGCCCCAACACTGCACTTATCAGTGAGACCTGCAGAAGAAACGTTTAGTAATCATCCACACAGACTTGTAAGCATTATTAGCATGCTTAGGTGAAACTAATAACACTGTAGTTTCAATTTCTATCGACTTTGAGAGATTATGTTGCCAAAGTGGACTGACATGTTAGTTGGTGTTTTTTTTATTGATTCTGTATCAAGGTATTGTATGTTGAAGAAATTCACTGTATTATCACTGATCCCTGATATTCAGTGTGTAGTGAATATGACTGTATATCTACAAGACACTAATACCACTTTGTTCACTACATCTGTACTTCATACAGAAAGAATAAAAAAACAATTATTTTAGACAAGTTGTTTACTTACATTTAATGTGATGAATGTCCTCACAGTGTGGATTAAAAGAGAAGTAACAAAGTGGTATTAGTGTCTTTTACATATACATGTCGAATGTAATCATGCGTTTTTCATAGTTTCAGTTTGATAATGTATATTGAAGAAATTCACTGTATTGTCACTGATCCCTGATATACAGTGTTTGGAGAATATGACAGTATATGTGATAGACACTAATACCACTTTCTTACCTCTCTTTTAATCCACACTGAGGAAATCGAAAACCTTAAAGGTAGGTAAACAACTTGTGTAAAATAATCATATTTTTTTCATTGTTTCTTTATAAACATGATGTATGTTGAATAAATTCATTGTATTGTCACTGATCCCTGGTATTCAGTGTGTAGTGAATATGACTGTATATCTAAAAGACACTAATACCACTTTGTTACCTCTCTTTTAATGAATACTGTGAGGAAATTCATCACTTTAAATGTAAGAAAACAACTTGTCTAAAATAATCATGTTTCTTTCATCCTTTCTGTATGAAGATAATGTATGTTGAAGAAATTCACTGTATTATCACTGATCCCTGATATACAGTGTGTAGTGAATATGACTGTATATGTAAAAGACACTAATACCACTTTGTTACTTCTCTTTTAATCCACACTGTGAGGAAATTCATCACTTTAAATGTAAGAAAACAACTTGTCTGAAACAATCATGCTTTTTTCATTGTTTCTGTCTGATAATAATGGATGTTGAAAAATTTCACTGTATTATCAATGATCCCTCATATTCAGTGTGTAGTGAATATGACTGTATATCTGAAAGTCACTAACACCACTATGTTACCTGTCTTTCAATCAAAACTGTGAGGAAATTGAAAACTTTAAAGGTAAGTAAACTATTTTTCTCAAATATTCATGATTTTCTTATTCTTTCTGTTTTAATATAGTGTATGTTGAATAAATTCACTGTACTGTAACTGATCTCTGATATTCAGTGTTTAGTGAATATGACTGTATATCTAAAAGACTCTAATACCACTTTTTTACCTCTCTTTTAACGAACACTGTGAGCAAATCGAAAAAAGAAAAGTAAAACAACTTGTCTAAAATAATCATGTTTCTTTCATTCTTTCTGTATGAAGATAATGTATGTTGAAGAAATTATTATCACTGATGTCTGATATTCAGTGTGTAGTGAATATGACTGTATATCTAAAAGACACTAATACCACTTTGTTACTTCTCTTTTAATCCACACTGTGAGGAAATTCATCACTTTAAATGTAAGTAAACAACTTGTCTAAAATAATTGTTTTTCTATTCTTTCTGTCTGAAGATAATGTATGTTCAATAAATTCACTGTATTATCACTGATCCCATATATTCAGTATTTAATTAACATGACTGTATATCTAAAAGACACTAATACCACTATGTTACCTGTCTTTCAATGAAAACTGTGAGGAAATCTAAAACTTTAAAGGTAAGAAAACAACTTGTCTGAAACAATCATGCTTTTTTCATTGTTTCTGTCTGATAATAATGGATGTTGAAAAATTTCACTGTATTATCAATGATCCCTCATATTCAGTGTGTAGTGAATATGACTGTATATCTGAAAGTCACTAACACCACTATGTTACCTGTCTTTCAATCAAAACTGTGAGGAAATCGAAAACTTTAAAGGTAAGTAAACTATTTTTCTCAAATATTCATGATTTTCTTATTCTTTCTGTTTTAATATAGTGTATGTTGAATAAATTCACTGTACTGTAACTGATCTCTGATATTCAGTGTGTAGTGAATATGACTGTATATCTAAAAGACACTAATACCACTTTGTTACCTCTCTTTTAATGAATACTGTGAGGAAATTCATCCCTTTAAATGTAAATAAACAACTTGTCTAAAATAATCATGTTTCTGTCATCCTTTCTGTATGAAGATAATGTATGTTGAAGAAATTCACTGTATTATCACTGATCCCTGATATACAGTGTGTAGTGAATATGACTGTATATGTAAAAGACACTAATACCACTTTGTTACTTCTCTTTTAATCCACACTGTGAGGAAATTCATCACTTTATAGGGTCCTCGTTTTTTTGTTATATAAAGAGTCCTGCTGGGTCTGGTGGACCCAATGCATTTTGGGGCTTTTAATTTAACATAATCGATTATCTTATTTTAATATACTCAGCAGATGTTTACTTTATCCCAATTGCAAGTAATATAAACAACACATGGGTTAAATTTGTGGCGTTTCCCTTTGTTAAATCACATTTATGAATAGAAATGTCATTCGTTTTTGGTTAATTTTTTTAATTTAAAATGTAACATAAGGACATGCATCATAAAACAGGCATAACAGAAAAAATAAAAACAAGAAATGAACAAATGAAACATGTTTTTCCAAAACTAAAATGGATTTTTTTTTTTATTTGACCTGCTCAGGTCAGTTAAGCCCCACTGAACACATTAGCCCCATTGAATGTTGCCATTTTTATACCATCCACTATACCACACATGAAGGGCAGAGTTTCACTGTGTGTGTGTTGCATGTGTTTTTCTGTCCACCTTTCTTTGGTATATACGATACCAGGGTCGTGTCAGCCGTGTACACAAACTTTGATGACTGGACAGGCCTGTCCTCTGTTTTCAGGAGCTGGGGAGGGAGCTCAGACCTGCCTTTGCGTACTGTTCCCACCATAGTCAGCTTCCGCTTTAACAGCTCTTGTCCTAGCTGGTGTGATGTGAAAAAATTGTGACATGTGATGTTGTGTCCAGAAAGTCCCTGAGCCATATCGAGGACCACTCTACTTGATTTTACTCAGGGGCTCCTCCATTGCATTTCTCTGTGTAGACCTGCAAGTTCCACACATAAGATGAAGCAGCATCACAGGCAGCCCACATCTTTATACCATACTTAGCAGGTTTAGATGGGATATACTGCCGGAAAGGGCAGCGACCCCGAAATGGCATCAGCTGCTCATCAACTGTGACGTTGGGCCCAGGGTTGTAAAACAGGGGGAGACGGGCCACCCACTTGTCCCACACTGTTCTGATGGCAGCTAGCTTGTCTCTCTGCTGTCGAGCTGGTCTATCATCATCGGTCATCAAAACGGATGGTCCTGGAAATTATTTTGTAAGTTTTCAGACGTCGTTGCCCGGAAAAGTTCTCTGCCAGTTTCTTCATGCCATAGGGATTCTGTGGCCTCCCCTTTGGACCTGAAAACACCAGCAAGGATAAGAACCCCAAAGTAAGCATCCAAATCGGTTTCATCCACAAACTTCTACCTATCTCCAAAGACCCTGCTTGGCTGGTCCTGTGGCTAGCTTCTCACGGGCTGGTCCTGGGGCTAGCTGCTGGCGGGCTGGTCCTGTGGTTTGCTTGCGTTTTGGAGCTGGCTGACAGGCTGGTCCTATGGCTGGCTGCTCACATAGTCCTGGATGCTGATGGGCTGGTCCTGAGGCTCTTTTATGCTTTGGAGCTGACTGATGCTGATCCTTCTCTTCAAACTCAGTCAGACTCTGAATTTTCAGAAATGGGATCTTCATATTCCGAAACTTCTTCTGCATCACTATGAGAACCCTCTGTCTCATCCAATATCAGCTGTAAGGCACTCTGAACAGTGAATCGCTTTGCCATCTTGATCCTTTATGGTATAGAACCATGCTGACAGAGGTGTTTATAGTGTTAGATCCACAAGACTGATTCCCACGAGATAGAAGGTGAAATGTGTGGGAATGTGGGTGCTGGCAGTGATGGTGCTCTTAACTTTGCAACAATGTTGCAAACTTGTGCGGGAACAGTGGGTGCACACTGTGGGTGCTCATCCATTCACACACCCCCACACACACACACACAGAGAACCTACGATTTCCACACTTTCGGAGGCCCGGGTCCAGAGGACCCGAAGACCCTGTATGTAATATAAATGTGAAGGGGGGGTATATGGGGGGGGTCATTGAAAATGTTTTCTGATTTATGTTCTGTACAGAAAATGAGCAAAGGCCAGTGAATCTTAGTTTGAAAAAAATAATTATTTGTAATATTTTTATTGAGCGAAAAACTGGAAACGGGTCCCACAGACCCGAAGACCCTATGAGGGTTAAATGTAAGTAAACAACTTGTCTAAAATAATTGTTTTTCTATTCTTTCTGTCTGAAGATAATGTATGTTCAATAAATTCACTGTATTATCACTGATCCCTGATATTCAGTGTTTAGTTAATATGACTGTATATCTAAAAAACATTAATACCACTTTATGTCTCTTTTAATCCACACTGTGATGAAATCGAAAACTTTAAATGTAAGAAAACAACTTGTCTAAAATAATCATATTTTTTTCATTGTTTCTTTATAAACATGATGTATGTTGAAGAAATTCACTGTATTATCACTGGTCCCTGGTATTCAGTGTTTAGTAAGTATGACTGTATATCTAAAACACACTAATACCACTTTGTTACCTCTCTTTTAATCGACACGGTCAGGAAATCGAAAACTTTAAAGGTAAGTAAACTATTTTTCTCAAATATTCATGATTTTCTTATTCTTTCTGTTTTAATACAGTGTATGTTGAATAAATTCACTATACTGTAACTGATCTCTGATATTGTGTTTAGTGAATATGACTGTATATCTAAAAGACTCTAATACCACTTTTTTACCTCTCTTTTAACGAACACTGTGAGCAAATTGAAAAAAGGTAGGTAAAACAACTTGTCCAAAATAATCATGTTTCATGTGAACAATGATGTAAAGTTCTCAGTGTAGAGAAATAAAGGTACTGTCTTCCTCTTTTTGTCTACATGTTGGATGATTGAATTCAGTGACCGTCCACAATGACTCGTCAGCTCCATTAGCATCAGATGACTCCGTTCCGAATCTTTTCTTACGACAGATGCACGTCACAGTCACCGGTATTCGATTCGAGAGTCTGCTGTGCTCTTCCTCTTCACTTTGCCTTCTCGTCCGATGTCTTGCTGTAGCTGGCTGGTGACTGGGTTTGGTTTGAGCACTGTGGGGACTCTTCAGTAGAACTCACTTCACATATCACCTGCCACAAAGCCATCTAAACGAGGGGATGCATAGTTCAGAATTTGGGCTCAGTGGCAACATGACCAAGGTGAGCTATGTGCCATTGGAGGGAAACCATACATGATGACAACAGTGTGAAGAGAAAAGCAGAAGTGATCCAGTATTATAAGGAGTATCTAGATAATGTACATTAGAGGAATTCTCTGCATTATTAGTGATCCCTTCTATTTGTTGTTTGGTGAATATGACTATGTATCCTTTTTACCTCTCTTAGTCTAGTCCACACTGTGAGGAATTACAATACTGTGAAGGTACATTAACAAATTGTCCAAAATAATCATGTTTCATGTGAACAATGATGTAAAGTTCTCAGTGTAGAGAAATAAAGGTACTGTCTTCCTCTTTTTGTCTATATGTTGGATGATTGAATTCAGTGACCGTCCACAATGACTCGTCAGCTCTATTAGCATCAGATGACTCCGTTCCGATCTTTTCTTACGACAGATGCACGTCACAGTCACCGGTATTCGATTCGCGAGTCTGCTCTCAGTGACGTCTGCACTGATTCACCACGGCTTCTTTCCTGGGGGAAACGTTCCGTTAGAAACTTGAACGTCTTCGTTTTAACCGTCGCTCACTAGTAACAGTTTTCAGTCGGGTTTGGTGAGTAACGCTACTGCTAGAAGTTGTGCTTATAAAAATAGTACATACAACATTTAGATATCCGTATGAGCAACAGTGCCTAAATATGTGCGCGTCTTGTCTGTAGAGCTATCGTTAACATTTAAGCCCACCTGCGACGGTTCATTGTCGATGTAAGGCTAGCCTTGCAAACTTAGTTAGCTTAGCTGTTGCAGCCTCTGTGGACATATGTAAACAGCTAGTTAGCTAAAGTTAACAGCCCAAATTTTGCTGTTTTTATATAGATAACCAGTTAGTGTTAACTTCTTAGTACACACGGTCGGTAGTTGACACTTTGATGTATGCAAATCTCCAAGTAATTTCCTTGACTAAGTTAGTGACCTGATCAGCTAATGTCTAAGCTAACTAGTTACATCTTTTAACTAAGTTTTGTGAACTAATGCAGTGAAACTGATTATCTATATGCTATGGGTTAGTAAGCTGATCTTGTCACCACACTGCTAGCCAGCCTCTTTTAAGACAACTAGTTAGCTAGCTAGCTTAGACTGGCTGATAAACCATCCATCCATCCATCCATCCATCCATCCATCCATCCATCATCTTCCGCTTCTCCGGGGTTCGGGTCGCGGGGGCAGCATCCTGAGCAATGAAGCCCAGACCTCCCTTTCCCCAG
Organism: Pygocentrus nattereri; assembly: GCF_015220715.1. Lineage (NCBI taxonomy): Eukaryota > Metazoa > Chordata > Actinopteri > Characiformes > Serrasalmidae > Pygocentrus > Pygocentrus nattereri. The sequence continues at coordinate 25,030,225 of NC_051221.1, read as the reverse complement.
CCACTTCCACTAGCTCCCTGGGAGGGATTCCGAGGCGCTCCCAGGCCAGCTGGGCGATATAGTCACGCCAGCGTGTCCTGGGTCTTCCCCGGGGTCTCCTCCCCGGTGGACTTGCCTGTGACACCTCCCAAGGGAGGCGTCCAGGAGGCATCCTAACAAGATGCCCGAACCACCTCAACTGGCTCCTCTCGACGTGAAGAAGCAGCGGCTCTACTCCGAGTCCCTCCCGGATGACCGAACTTCTCACCCTATCTCTAAGGGAGAGTCCAGCCACCCTGCGGAGGAAACTCATTTCAGCCGCTTGTATTCGCGATCTCGTTCTTTCGGTCATTATCCAAAGCTCATGACCATAGGTGAGGGTGGGAACATAGATCGACCAGTAAATCGAGAGCCTTGCCTTATGGCTCAGCTCTTTCTTTACCACAACAGACCGGTAAAGAGCCCGCATCACTGCTGACCCAGCACCAATCCGCCTGTCAATCTCCCGCTCCCTTGTACCATCACTCGTGAACAATACCCCGAGATACTTAAACTCCTCTACTTGAGGCAAGAGCTCATCCCCGACCCAGAGAGGGCTCTCCACCCTTTCCCGCGTGAGAACCATGGCCTCGGATTTGGAGGTACTGATCCTCATCCCGGCCGCTTCACACTCGGCTGCAAACCGATCCAGTGAAAGCTGAAGTTCACGGCCTGATGTCCCCAATAGGACCACATCATCTGCAAACAGCAGCGATGTGACCCTGAGGTCACCAAACCGGACACCCTCCATCCCCTGACTGCGCCTAGAAATTCTATCCATAAAAATTATGAATAGAATCGGTGACAAAGGGCAGCCCTGACGGAGTCCAACTCTCACTGGGAAAAAGTCTGTCTTACTGCCGGCGATGCGAACCAAGCTCCTGCTTTGTTTGTACAGGGCCTGAATGGCTCGTAGCAAAGAGCCATGTACCCCGTACTCCCGAAGCACCTCCCACAGAATACCCCGGGGAACACAGTCGAATGCCTTCTCCAAATCCACAAAGCACATGTGGACTGGTTGGGCAAACTCCCATGAACCCTCGAGAATCCTGGAGAGGGTAAAGAGTTGGTCCAGTGTTCCACGACCCGGGCGGAACCCGCACTGCTCCTCCTGAATCCGAGGTTCGACTATAAGCCGGACGCAATGTTGAAAAGGCGCGTCAGCCAATACAGCCCCACAACATCCAGAGCCTTGAGGAACTCGGGACGGATCTCATCCACCCCTGCAGCCCTGCCGCCAAGGAGCTTTTTAACTACCTTAGCGACTTCGGCCTCAGTAATGGACAAGCCTATTCCCGTGTCCCCAGACTCTGCCTCCTCACTGGAGAACGTGTTGGTGGGATTGAGAAGGTCCTCAAAGTATTCCTTCCACCGCCCAATGACGTCTTCAGTCGAAGTTAGCAGCACACCATCTCCACTATATACAGTGCTAGTGGCACACTGCTTTCCCCTTCTGAGTCGCCTGACGGTTTGCCAGAATCTTTTTGGAGCCGACTTAAAGTCACTTTCCAAGGCCTCACCGAACTCTTCCTACACCCGGGTTTTTGCCTTGGCAACGACTGAAGCCGCAGATCGCTTGGCCTGTCGATACCTGCCAGCTGCCTCTGGTGTCCTACAGGCCAACCATGTCCGGTAGGACTCCTTCTTCAGCTTGACGGCATCTCTCACCTGGGGTGTCCACCACCGGGTTTGAGGATTACCGCCCTGACAGGCACCAACTACCTTGCGACCACAGCTACAGTCAGCCGCTTCAACAATGGAGGAGCGGAACATGGCCCATTCTGAGTCAATGTCCCCCACCTCCCCCGATATCTGGTCAAAGTTCTGACGGAGGTGTGAGTTGAAGATCAATCTGACAGGTTCTTCTGCCAGACGTTCCCAGCAAACCCTCACTATACGTTTGGGTTTGCCTGGTCTGACTGGCATCTTCCCCCACCACCTGATCCAACTCACCACCAGGTGGTGATCAGTTGACAGCTCAGCTCCTCTCTTTACCCGAGTGTCCAGTACACATGGCCGCAAGTCCGCTGACACGACTACAAAGTCAATCATTGAACTGCGGCCTAGGGTGTCCTGGTGCCATGTGCACTTATGGACCTCCTTGTGTTCAAACATGGTGTTCGTTATGGACAAACTGTGGTTTGCACAGAAGTCCAAAAACTGAACACCACTCGGGTTCAGATCAGAGAGGCCATTCCTCCCAATCCCACCCCTCCAGGTCTTACTGTCGTTGCCCACATGAGCGTTGAAGTCCCCCAGTAGGACAATCGAGTCTCCAGGAGGAGCACTTTCAAGCACCCCTTCCAAGGACTCTATGAAGGCTGGGTATTCTGAACTGCTGTTCGGTGCATAAGCACAGACAACAGTCAGGACCCGTTCCCCAACCCGAAGGCGTAGGGAAGCTACCCTCTCGTCCACCGGGGAAAACCCCAACATACAGGCGCCGAGTCGAGGGGCTATGAGAAAGCCCACACCTGCCCGCCGCCTCTCACCATGGGCAACTCCAGAAAAGAAAAAAGTCCAGCCCCTCTCAAGGAGATTGGACCCAGAGCCCAAGCTGTGTGTTGAGGTGAGCCCGACTATATCTAGCCGGTATCTCTCGACCTCGCGCACCAACTCAGGCTCCTTCCCCGCCAGTGAGGTAACGTTCCAAGTTCCAAAAGCCAGTTTCAGCAACCGAGGATCAGAACGCCAAGGCCCACGCCTTCGGACACTGCCCGATCCACAATGCACCGCACCCCTACTACTGCCCCTCCCATCGGTGGTGGGTCGATGGGAGGGTGGCTGATAAACCATTACTATTTAATTTTGCTGCCTCAGCATTGCAAGCTCATACAAATTGGTGCCTTTTTGTATGAGAATTTAAAGCAAAGCTTTGATTAGTAGTTAACATGACCATGTTCAATTTGGCCATGGATAAAACAAGAGACAGTCTGGGATTCCTTCTAACATTAAACTATCATCAGAAACAGTAATTTGACATAACTCAGTAATTTAAGAGTTTAAAACCATGACTAACCTCATATAATTTTGTTGACTGATGCACCTAAAAAGTATACATATGTTTTTTTCACCCATTCATTGCAGAGAGTTGCAGGGCAAAATAATCATTATATCATCTACATCCGGTGGTTTTGGATAGCACATAAAGTGGTTTTATTTGTGTTGTAGACATTGCGATCTTTGGTTCCTATCATCTGCACTGTAGAAGGAAAAAAAAAATCAATGTTGTTCCTAATCTCTGGACTGAAGCAGTTCACGTCATGCCACTGAGTAATGAAGGCATTTGAAAAAATCAGTGGAGTGTTCCTTGAGGGCTGGTTTGAGTTGTTGACTGAATAGGCAGTTGTCTAGGGCCTGTACATTGTTGTGGTTGTCCACAATATTGCACTCTTGGTTGTCACTGGGCAGAGAAAAAGTGTTATTAGTTCAAGGTAGGCCCCACCCACTTAACGTGTGACGAAGTCAGATAGGTCCACATTGAACAAGGCTGCAGTGTCCCCCAAAGTTGTGTGCAAATTTTCTGTCTAACCTTATTGTTGTTTTATGGTACAGCCACATTATCAATATATGACTGGTGCCCTATTGTAGATCTACTATGGTTGCTCTAGAGTCTCATCTCTACTAAAATGTGAACAAGGTACCATTTTTAGCTCAAGCTAATGTCACTGTCAGTTTTAGTGTCTAGTGGCTCAAATACCATATTCTATCATCAAAGTGGTTTAACTTTGTTACTTTGTTTTTTATTCATATTTAGATAATGTGTTACAGAAATTATGTGTATTTTAACTGATATTCCATATTCTCTCTTAATTAACAATGTTAGGAGGGCCTGGGTTCGATTCCCTGGGCGGGCGACCAGGGTCTTCTCTGTGTGGAGTTTGCATGTTCTCCCCGTGTCAGCGTGGGTTTCCTCCGGGTTCTCCGGTTTCCTCCCACAGTCCAAAGACATGCAGTCAGGCCAATTGGACATGCTAAATTGCCCGTAGTTGTGAGTGAGTGAGTGACTGTCTGTGTTTGTCTGTCTGCCCTGCGAAGGACTGGCGACCTGTCCAGAGTCCGGAGGCAGGATACACTCCGAAGACTGCTGGGAAAGGCTCCAGCACCCCCCCGCGACCCTGACGGAGAAGCGGCTTAGAAAGTGGATGGATGGATGGATGGATGGATGGATGGATGGATGGATATATTTCTAAATGACTATATATATTTTTTTTATATATGTGACTATATCTACAAGACACTAATACCACTTTTTGTCTCCCTCTTAATCCACACTGTGAGGAACTACAAATCATTAAAGTAAGTAAAGAAACTACCTAACAAGCATATTTTGCTTGAAAAATGATATGCAGTTCTCATTGTAGAGGAATTAATATAGTGTTTTCTTCTTTTTGTCTACATGTTTGATGAGTGTATCGGATGACTGTCCACACTGCCTAGTAAGTGTAAATCACACTTTTAGCCGAAGCTAATATCACTACCCGTTTTAATGTCCAGTGACTTATTCTGTCATGACAATATTCTATCATCGGAGTGGTCTGACATAGTTTGTTTTTCTTTTTCATTTCTATTTAATTAACGTGTTATGGAAATTATTTGTAATTTAACTGATCTCCATATTCTCTCTTTATTAACAAACGATCTTATAATTATGAAGCTAATTTTTCCTTTGTTTATATTTCTATGTATGTATAGAATGTATGACTGTAATTTCTTTTACCTCCCTCCTCATCTTCACACTGTGAGGAGTAATGAAATTGAAAAGGTAAACATGTTTTATTTATTTAGTTTCTCTTTCACCAAACACACAAATACAGTCTGTGTCATCATATATTTCTCTATTTACGTGCATACATCTGAGTGATGGAGCCCCAACACTGCACTTATCAGTGAGACCTGCAGAAGAAACGTTTAGTAATCATCCACACAGACTTGTAAGCATTATTAGCATGCTTAGGTGAAACTAATAACACTGTAGTTTCAATTTCTATCGACTTTGAGAGATTATGTTGCCAAAGTGGACTGACATGTTAGTTGGTGTTTTTTTTATTGATTCTGTATCAAGGTATTGTATGTTGAAGAAATTCACTGTATTATCACTGATCCCTGATATTCAGTGTGTAGTGAATATGACTGTATATCTACAAGACACTAATACCACTTTGTTCACTACATCTGTACTTCATACAGAAAGAATAAAAAAACAATTATTTTAGACAAGTTGTTTACTTACATTTAATGTGATGAATGTCCTCACAGTGTGGATTAAAAGAGAAGTAACAAAGTGGTATTAGTGTCTTTTACATATACATGTCGAATGTAATCATGCGTTTTTCATAGTTTCAGTTTGATAATAATGTATATTGAAGAAATTCACTGTATTGTCAGTGATCCCTGATATACAGTGTTTGGAGAATATGACAGTATATGTGAAAGACACTAATACCACTTTCTTACCTCTCTTTTAATCCACACTGTGAGGAAATCGAAAACCTTAAAGGTAGGTAAACAACTTGTCTAAAATAATCATATTTTTTTCATTGTTTCTTTATAAACATGATGTATGTTGAATAAATTCATTGTATTGTCACTGATCCCTGGTATTCAGTGTGTAGTGAATATGACTGTATATCTAAAAGACACTAATACCACTTTGTTACCTCTCTTTTAATGAATACTGTGAGGAAATTCATCACTTTAAATGTAAGAAAACAACTTGTCTAAAATAATCATGTTTCTTTCATCCTTTCTGTATGAAGATAATGTATGTTGAAGAAATTCACTGTATTATCACTGATCCCTGATATACAGTGTGTAGTGAATATGACTGTATATGTAAAAGACACTAATACCACTTTATTACTTCTCTTTTAATCCACACTGTGAGGAAATTCATCACTTTAAATGTAAGAAAACAACTTGTCTGAAACAATCATGCTTTTTTCATTGTTTCTGTCTGATAATAATGGATGTTGAAAAATTTCACTGTATTATCAATGATCCCTCATATTCAGTGTGTAGTGAATATGACTGTATATCTGAAAGTCACTAACACCACTATGTTACCTGTCTTTCAATCAAAACTGTGAGGAAATTGAAAACTTTAAAGGTAAGTAAACTATTTTTCTCAAATATTCATGATTTTCTTATTCTTTCTGTTTTAATATAGTGTATGTTGAATAAATTCACTGTACTGTAACTGATCTCTGATATTCAGTGTTTAGTGAATATGACTGTATATCTAAAAGACTCTAATACCACTTTTTTACCTCTCTTTTAACGAACACTGTGAGCAAATCGAAAAAAGAAAAGTAAAACAACTTGTCTAAAATAATCATGTTTCTTTCATTCTTTCTGTATGAAGATAATGTATGTTGAAGAAATTATTATCACTGATGTCTGATATTCAGTGTGTAGTGAATATGACTGTATATCTAAAAGACACTAATACCACTTTGTTACTTCTCTTTTAATCCACACTGTGAGGAAATTCATCACTTTAAATGTAAGTAAACAACTTGTCTAAAATAATTGTTTTTCTATTCTTTCTGTCTGAAGATAATGTATGTTCAATAAATTCACTGTATTATCACTGATCCCATATATTCAGTATTTAATTAACATGACTGTATATCTAAAAGACACTAATACCACTATGTTACCTGTCTTTCAATGAAAACTGTGAGGAAATCTAAAACTTTAAAGGTAAGAAAACAACTTGTCTGAAACAATCATGCTTTTTTCATTGTTTCTGTCTGATAATAATGGATGTTGAAAAATTTCACTGTATTATCAATGATCCCTCATATTCAGTGTGTAGTGAATATGACTGTATATCTGAAAGTCACTAACACCACTATGTTACCTGTCTTTCAATCAAAACTGTGAGGAAATCGAAAACTTTAAAGGTAAGTAAACTATTTTTCTCAAATATTCATGATTTTCTTATTCTTTCTGTTTTAATATAGTGTATGTTGAATAAATTCACTGTACTGTAACTGATCTCTGATATTCAGTGTGTAGTGAATATGACTGTATATCTGAAAGTCACTAACACCACTATGTTACCTGTCTTTCAATCAAAACTGTGAGGAAATTGAAAACTTTAAAGGTAAGTAAACTATTTTTCTCAAATATTCATGATTTTCTTATTCTTTCTGTTTTAATATAGTGTATGTTGAATAAATTCACTGTACTGTAACTGATCTCTGATATTCAGTGTTTAGTGAATATGACTGTATATCTAAAAGACTCTAATACCACTTTTTTACCTCTCTTTTAACGAACACTGTGAGCAAATCGAAAAAAGAAAAGTAAAACAACTTGTCTAAAATAATCATGTTTCTTTCATTCTTTCTGTATGAAGATAATGTATGCTGAAGAAATTATTATCACTGATGTCTGATATTCAGTGTGTAGTGAATATGACTGTATATCTAAAAGACACTAATACCACTTTGTTACTTCTCTTTTAATCCACACTGTGAGGAAATTCATCACTTTATAGGGTCCTCGTTTTTTTGTTATATAAAGAGTCCTGCTGGGTCTGGTGGACCCAATGCATTTTGGGGCTTTTAATTTAACATAATCGATTATCTTATTTTAATATACTCAGCAGATGTTTACTTTATCCCAATTGCAAGTAATATAAACAACACATGGGTTAAATTTGTGGCGTTTACCTTTGTTAAATCACATTTATGAATAGAAATGTCATTCGTTTTTGGTTAATTTTTTTAATTTAAAATGTAACATAAGGACATGCATCATAAAACAGGCATAACAGAAAAAATAAAAACAAGAAATGAACAAATGAAACATGTTTTTCCAAAACTAAAATGGATTTTTTTTTTATTTGACCTGCTCAGGTCAGTTAAGCCCCACTGAACACATTAGCCCCATTGAATGTCGCCATTTTTATACCATCCACTATACCACACATGAAGGGCAGAGTTTCACTGTGTGTGTGTTGCATGTGTTTTTCTGTCCACCTTTCTTTGGTATATACGATACCAGGGTCGTGTCAGCCGTGTACACAAACTTTGATGACTGGACAGGCCTGTCCTCTGTTTTCAGGAGCTGGGGAGGGAGCTCAGACCTGCCTTTGCGTACTGTTCCCACCATAGTCAGCTTCCGCTTTAACAGCTCTTGTCCTAGCTGGTGTGATGTGATAAAATTGTGACATGTGATGTTGTGTCCAGAAAGTCCCTGAGCCATATCGAGGACCACTCTACTTGATTTTACTCAGGGGCTCCTCCATTGCATTTCTCTGTGTAGACCTGCAAGTTCCACACATAAGATGAAGCAGCATCACAGGCAGCCCACATCTTTATACCATACTTGGCAGGTTTAGATGGGATATACTGCCGGAAAGGGCAGCGACCCCGAAATGGCATCAGCTGCTCATCAACTGTGACGTTGGGCCCAGGGTTGTAAAACAGGGGGAGACGGGCCACCCACTTGTCCCACACTGTTCTGATGGCAGCTAGCTTGTCTCTCTGCTGTCGAGCTGGTCTATCATCATCGGTCATCAAAACGGATGGTCCTGGAAATTATTTTGTAAGTTTTCAGACGTCGTTGCCCGGAAAAGTTCTCTGCCAGTTTCTTCATGCCATAGGGATTCTGTGGCCTCCCCTTTGGACCTGAAAACACCAGCAAGGATAAGAACCCCAAAGTAAGCATCCAAATCGGTTTCATCCACAAACTTCTACCTATCTCCAAAGACCCTGCTTGGCTGGTCCTGTGGCTAGCTTCTCACGGGCTGGTCCTGGGGCTAGCTGCTGGCGGGCTGGTCCTGTGGTTTGCTTGCGTTTTGGAGCTGGCTGACAGGCTGGTCCTATGGCTGGCTGCTCACATAGTCCTGGATGCTGATGGGCTGGTCCTGAGGCTCTTTTATGCTTTGGAGCTGACTGATGCTGATCCTTCTCTTCAAACTCGGTCAGACTCTGAATTTTCAGAAATGGGATCTTCATATTCCGAAACTTCTTCTGCATCACTATGAGAACCCTCTGTCTCCTCCAATATCAGCTGTAAGGCACTCTGAACAGTGAATCACTTTGCCATCTTGATCCTTTATGGTATAGAACCATGCTGACAGAGGTGTTTATAGTGTTAGATCCAAAAGACTGATTCCCACGAGATAGAAGGTGAAATGTGTGGGAATGTGGGTGCTGGCAGTGATGGTGCTCTTAACTTTGCAACAATGTTGCAAACTTGTGCGGGAACAGTGGGTGCACACTGTGGGTGCTCATCCATTCACACACCCCCACACACACACACACAGAGAACCTACGATTTCCACACTTTCGGAGGCCCGGGTCCAGAGGACCCGAAGACCCTGTATGTAATATAAATGTGAAGGGGGGGTATATGGGGGGGGGTCATTGAAAATGTTTTCTGATTTATGTTCTGTACAGAAAATGAGCAAAGGCCAGTGAATCTTAGTTTGAAAAAATTATTATTTGTAATATTTTTATTGAGCGAAAAACTGGAAACGGGTCCCACAGACCCGAAGACCCTATGAGGGTTAAATGTAAGTAAACAACTTGTCTAAAATAATTGTTTTTCTATTCTTTCTGTCTGAAGATAATGTATGTTCAATAAATTCACTGTATTATCACTGATCCCTGATATTCAGTGTTTAGTTAATATGACTGTATATCTAAAAGACATTAATACCACTTTATCTTTCTTTTAATCCACACTGTGAGGAAATCGAAAACTTTAAAGGTAAGAAAACAACTTGTCTAAAAGTATCATATTTTTTTCATTGTTTCTTTATAAACATGATGTATGTTGAAGAAATTCACTGTATTATCACTGGTCCCTGGTATTCAGTGTTTAGTAAGTATGACTGTATATCTAAAACACACTAATACCACTTTGTTACCTCTCTTTTAATCGACACGGTCAGGAAATCGAAAACTTTAAAGGTAAGTAAACTATTTTTCTCAAATATTCATGATTTTCTTATTCTTTCTGTTTTAATACAGTGTATGTTGAATAAATTCACTGTACTGTAACTGATCTCTGACATTGTGTTTAGTGAATATGACTGTATATCTAAAAGACTCTAATACCACTTTTTTACCTCTCTTTTAACGAACACTGTGAGCAAATTGAGAAAAGGTAGGTAAAACAACTTGTCTAAAATAATCATGTTTCTTTCATCCTTTCTGTATGAAGGTAATGTATGTTGAAGAAATTCACTGTATTATCACTGATCTCTGATATTCAGTGTGTAGTGAATATGACTGTATATCTAAAAGACACTAATACCACTTTGTTACCTCTCTTTTAATGAGCACTGTAAGGAAGTCCATAACTTTAAATGTAAGTAAACAACTTGTCTAAAATAATTGTTTTTTTATTCTTTCTGTCTGAAGATAATGTATGTTGAATAAATTCACTGTATTATCACTGATCCCATATATTCACTATTTAATTAACATGACTGTATATCTAAAAGACACTAATACCACTTTGTTACCTCTCTACTTTAATGAAAACTGTGAGGAAATCGAAAACCTTCAAGGTAAGAAAACAACTTGTCTAAAATAATCATGTTTCTTTCATCCTTTCTGTATGAAGGTAATGTATGTTGAATAAATTCACTGTATTATCACTGATCTCTGATATTCAGTGTGTAGTGAATATGACTGTATATCTAAAAGACACTAATACCACTTTGTTACCTCTCTTTTAATGAATACTGTGAGGAAATTCATCACTTTAAATGTAAGTAAACAATTTGTCTAAAATAATCATGTTTCTTTCATCCTTTCTGTATGAAGATAATGTATGTTGAAGAAATTCACTGTATTATCACTGATCCCTGATATACAGTGTGTAGTGAATATGACTGTATATGTAAAAGACACTAATACCACTTTATCTCTCTTTTAATCCACACTGTGAGGACCCCTATGTTACCTGTCTTTTAATCCACACTGTGAAGAAATCGAAAACTTTAAAGGTAAGAAAACAACTTGTCTAAAAGTATCATATTGTTTTTTGATTGTTTCTTTATAAACAAGATGTATGTTGAAGAAATTCACTGTATTGTCACTGGTCCCTGGTATTCAGTGTTTAGTAAATATGACTGTATATCTAAATCACACTAATACCACATTGTTACCTCTCTTTTAATCGACACGGTCAGGAAATCGAAAAATTTAAAGGTAAGTAAACTATTTTTCTCAAATATTCATGATTTTCTTATTCTTTCTGTTTTAATACATTGTATGTTGAATAAATTCACTGTACTGTAACGGATCTCTGATATACAGTGTGTAGTGAATATGACTGTATATCTAAAAGACACTAATACCACTTTGTTACCTCTCTTTTAATGAGCACTGTAAGCAAATCCATAACTTTAAATGTAAGTAAACAACTTGTCTAAAAAAATTGTTTTTTTATTCTTTCTGTCTGAAGATAATGTATGTTGAATAAATTCACTGTATTTACACTGATCCCATATCTTCACTATTTAATTAACATGACTGTATATCTAAAAGACACTAATACCACTATGTTACCTGTATTTCAATCAAAACTGTGAGGACATCGAAAACTTTAAAGGTAAGTAAACAACTTTTCTCAAATATTCATGATTTTCTTAATCTTTCTGTTTTAATATAGTGTATGTTGAATAAATTCACTGTAACTGATCTCTGATATTCAGTGTGTAGTGAATATGACTGTATATGTAAAAGACACTAATACCACTTTGTTACCTCTCTTTTAATGAGCACTGTAAGGAATTCCATAACTTTAAATGTAAGTAAACAACTTGTCTAAAATAATTGTTTTTTTATTCTTTCTGTCTGAAGATAATGTATGTTGAATAAATTCACTGTATTATCACTGATCCCATATCTTCACTATTTAATTAACATGACTGTATATCTAAAAGACACTAATACCACTATGTTACCTGTCTTTCAATCAAAACTGTGAGGAAATCTAAAACTTTAAAGGTAAGAAAACAACTTGTCTGAAACAATCATGCTTTTTTCATTGTTTCTGTCTGATAATAATGGATGTTGAAAAATTTCACTGTATTATCAATGATCCCTCATATTCAGTGTGTAGTGAATATGACTGCATATCTGAAAGTCACTAAAACCACTGTTACCTGTCTTTCAATCAAAACTGTGAGGAAATCGAAAACCTTAAAGGTAAGTAAACAACTTTTCTCAAATATTCATGATTTTCTTAATCTTTCTGTTTTAATATGGTGTATGTTGAATAAATTCACTGTACTGTATCTGATCTCAGATATTCAGTGTGTAGTGAATATGACTGTATATGTAAAAGACACTAATAGCACTTTGTTACCTCTCTTTTAATGAGCACTGTAAGGAATTCCATAACTTTAAATGTAAGTAAACAACTTGTGTAAAATAATTGTTTTTTTATTGTTTCTGTATGATGAAAATGTATGTTCAATAAATTCACTGTATTATCACTGATCCCTGATATTCAGTGTTTAGTTAATATGACTGTATATCTAAAAGACATTAATACCACTTTATCTCTCTTTTAATCCACACTGTGAGGAAATCGAAAACTTTAAAGGTAAATAAACAACTTGTCTAAAAGAATCATATTTTTTTCATTGTTTCTTTATAAACATGATGTATGTTGAAGAAATTCACTGTATTGTCACTGGTCCCTGGTAT